>NW_010176999.1:15199-31341 GCF_000695765.1 Mesitornis unicolor | reverse complement strand
TTTTCCCCATGCAATTACTCCTACTGTTAAACAAATTGTCCTTAAGGCAGTCGCAAACACCGTTTTTTTCCCCTGCAAAGTAGAACAACTCCTGAACATTAAAAAGCCAGACTAGCAATATATTTTAAAAATATGTTTGTTGTACTTGCGGTTTGGCTGAACACACAGCTTGATTTCTCTCCCGCTCGCTCTTTTCTAGGAAGATGGGGGTTTACAGTTTGAAATTTTAAAGTGCATTTGGATCTCGGCGAGGCAGGAAGAGCCTCGAGGAGGATGGGTTTTCTCCATAGGGCAGGCAGCACATTTTCCATTTTCTCTTATGTTTCGCACTGTATGAGCACCACGAACCAAAACAAAAAAGTTACCTGCTATTTCAGCGGACTTTGGAGGGGGGAGAAACAACTGAGAAATATCAAGTAGTTTTTCAAGTCACTTGAACAGAGGGGGGAAAAATCCAGCATAGATGTTGCAGCACAGATTACCCAGAGGATCTACGCTATCTTCCAACAACCCCTGAAGACCGCTCATACAACAACCATTAATACAGAAAAACTGCAGAGAAAATCCCTCACGTGAGAAGTTAACAACCATTACCCGGCGTGAGCACGCTTCCCCTTTCCTTCTGTAGTGCCACAGGTCTAAACAAGAGCCATACCAATGAGATAATAGCCATGCTTGTCTCAGCAGCCTGATTTTTATTAGCATGAAATTGGTACAAATATTAGCGGGGCCGGCTCGCTCGCAAGCGCTGCCAGAGCCACGATGCAAACAATTTGCCGAAAACAAAAAGCAGCTCGGCGGACTCGCACCTCTCTTTGGCTGCCCAGAACAGCAGCCACGTTTCCTTTTTTGGGGGGTTGGGTTCTTTTTCTGCCACTCGTGTAAGTGAGAGGAGAAGCCGCAGCACCCGGTGAGCACAGGGATGGGGACACAAAGCTGCTCCCACCCCAAGGGGACGTGGCAGGGCCACAGGCGCCCCAAAAGAGGACCCGGTCCCCATCATGGCTCTCCAAAGCTGTGCCAAAAAACCCACCCTGGCTGTCAGCACTGCACTAAACAACCTAAACCAGCTTCTTCTGCTCGAACCCAAGCAGTTCCCCAACCCGCGCTGTCAGGCTGCCCGCGCAAGGCAGCAAGTGAGGAGTCCAGCCCTGCCTGCAGCTCCTGTGCTCCCAGCGCTCGCAGAGAAATGAGGAGTTGAACAGAGTAAGCTCTTACTGTCTGCCGCCAGGTTCCCGTGCTCGCGTTGGAGATGCGTTTCTGGCTGTTTCTGCGAAGCGGGGGCTGAAGAATGGCAAAAAGATGTTTGAATAAACAGGAAGTGCCGTGCAGCCGGAGCGCAGGCTGGAGGGAGACGGCGCTGGAGCGCGGCCCTTCGCCAGTCTGCCTCCACGGTAGCAACCCCTGCCTCTACCGAACGACAAGGAAACCGCAAAGCTTTCCCTCCCAGATGAAGTGGCGAGAGGCCGGGCTCACAGGTAACCTCCAAGTTGGGTTTAGCACTGCACCAGGCGCTGAAATCTGGCAATTCTATTGAACTCCTCGCGTCTCTGAGCAGAAACATGCAGAACTAATTATGTCCTCAACCCGACCAAACAGCGGCAAAGGAGCACACCTCGCTTCTGCATCTAAGCAGATCTGCATTTGCACATGAGTTCAGCCAAGCCTGACTTTCCACCCCTCTGCAGCGCTGTGACTTGCTCTAAAACCAGCTCGTGGGGCTGGCCAGGCTTCCAAGCCATGTTCTGTAGCTGCATGAACCAAAACATCACCAACCACCCCAAAATGGGCACAGAACTCGCACCCAGCACCCCCGAACGCGTGCCTTCAGCGCACAGGCAGATGCTTCCCCTTCGTCGTTGCCGTCTTCCCCTCCCTCCAACAAACCACCTCTTCAGCTCCAGATGACTAACGAACCGTCTCCCCACCCAATTAGCAAAGCCCCGTCTCCTGTCATCTCGGTGACACGACACAGATACTGTTGAGAGAAAGCAAACTGGGGCTGGCACTGGAGGCAGCTCGCGAGGAGACGAGCAGCCCAACAGCCATATTCAATAAAAACGGAGCAGGATTCCTCTGGAAAACGTATTGCTGTTGTGGCAACGCGCTGCTGCCGCTGAAGGGGCTGATTTGTTATTTAGCGTGTAGTCTTGGACTGTCTGTCATTCCGGGTGCTAATGCTCTGCTAAAATAACTCATTGGGAGCTGTCAGTGGGATGTTTACATAGGCCCCCAATCTTTTCTTCATACAAGGAAATTTTTTACTGGAATTCATCTTCTTTTGATCTCACATTCAAAGCAACAGCAGCTTGATAGACATGCAAGTCTGAAAGCAAATCCAGACGCTGAAGATAAACCGCCAGAGTATGACAGGCAGGAGCATCTAAAGCTTATAAAAATGAAGAGAACAGCATGTCGTCTGAGTATTACAATAGCAGAAATCAAGAGACATATTAGGTGGAACTGATCAGCCACAAAAACAGTTCAAAAGGCAGATCATAGAAACAGAAGACTAAGCTGGGAAAAAAAAAACCTGGAAAGCTCTGCTTTAGAGGCATCACCTCCTTCCCGAGCACCGCGGCGCTCCCGCTCCAGTGTGCAAACTGGAGGGGAAAAGCGAGGAGGGCCCGTGCTGCCGCTCCTAACTCAGCACTCCTTACCTGCAGCTCCCCAGTTAACCAAGTACACACTTCAATTACGTGTTATTCACACCAATATAAACAGGACACACTTGGTCCAGCGCTGCCCTCCAGGACACCACAGATGGGATCTGTGCCTCTACCTTTGGCAATGGGGGAAACGCATCCCCCTCCCCGGCCTGGCCTCAGCCCTTGCCCCAATTTCAGCCCCTGCACCTTGGGATGCTCCCGAACTTTGCCTCTCCCACTGGTGCAGAAATACCAGTTCAGGAGGTAATTTTATTTAAATTGAATTACGCGTGCCGCGGAGTCTGCAGATACGAACCAAAGATGGCACTTGCTGAAAAACAACCGCAGAAACTTTCTCTGGAAACCCATACATTTTTAATTTTTCTTCCCCAAATAAGCTTCTTATTCTAATTGAAGTCAGCAAATATAATGAAAAAGCAATTCTCAAACAATTTTGTACTTAGGGCTGTTTGTTAACAAACACCGGCCGAGCAGCAGTGTTAGGTTAAAGGGCAGCAGGATTCCACATTATAATTTAGCCTGCGGTTATTTCTGATTAAGAACACCCTCCGGGACAGCAAAGCAAGATCTTCTTTTGCAGCAGGCGTAGCTTTTAAAATTAGCCTCTTCTGCATAATAAAGCCAACAGGAAAACTGTGGATTTAAAACTGCATTAACCAATTTGAAGTGGCGCAATCAGTTTACGTCTCGCTTTCTGCAAAACCCCCTTCCCTGCCTCGCTCAAGTTACAGACGTAAAAATGCCTCCTGGATTCTAAACTGTGGCAAGAAAGTCACCTTCTGTCATGCTTATGTAGCTATCTAATGTGCTAAAGGCCGATTATTTATCTTTAAACTGTACTAGTTTAATCTTCTAAGGTCACCACTAATCTGCTCCAACCTTTTAAAAAATAGCAGCTTTCAAGCCTTGCTGCTGGAATCACCAAACTCGGCGCTGAATGGCACTGGGGGATGCATTAGCCCGAATGGCTGCAGGTTTACAATGTAAACATCAAAACTAAACCCCCGACTAAATGAGAAGGAAAACAGGATCTCCACGCCAGGAGAGACGCCAGTAAAGTCCAACACCGCGTTATTTCACACAAACACTGTTCCAAATCGTGTTGCTGCTCCTCCCTTCCCAAAACTGGCGAAACTTGGGTGTAATTTAGGGATCATTAGGTGCATTTTCTTCACCTTTTCCCCAGGCAGCAGCAACTTTGCCCGCCCACTGCAAAGCCTCCCCAGCACATCGGGAAGCCCCGCACCCCTGGCAGGTTATTTCTGTGCTTCCCATGGGCTCTTTTTGCCTTTCCCCCCAGACTTCTCCTGGACTTGAATGTCACAGTAGACCTTGAATGTGAAATGGCTTCAAGCTAATTGCTTTAATTGCTTGAAGATGTGCAGGCAGGTGAAACCCGATCCCCTTGGCCATTGTGGAGACCAGGAACAACACAGGAATGTTTACACAGTGGTTGGAGTTTAATAGACAGCGGAGCAGGGGTTTCAGACAGCCAGCAAAAACAGCACTAATAGGTGACCCCTTAATGTAGTCCTCCTCTTCAAAAAAAAAATACAACTCCGTTTTATACCAGGCAACGGCCCGAAATGCCAAGGTTATCTGCTTGACTTTTTGAGCGAGCACGCACTGCGTTGCACCTGACATTGATACCAGAAACCCTACCCCGAACGCGTTCCCCTCCACCCTAAAACAAAAAGCGCTTTATGTGTCAGTCACCTCACTAACAGAGCAGAGCTGGATGGGGTTTCCTAGTCAAGTGCGGTCATTTTCAATTTAAATTGAGATTTTTTCACCACTGCCGTGCTCCTCATGCCCCGAAAACACACAGCAGGGGCTGTAACCCCAAACACCTTCACCCCTGGGCACTCCACCCTGCGGCACGGATGGGACAAGTCCTCGCTGGGGCCTTCTGGAAAGGCTGAGCCTGACTTTTCATGACTTTTACTGCTTTTCCAGAGCTCGCAGCACATTTGCTGTGCTTTGTGAAGGTACAGACTGGCTCTTCCATACTTGGTTTCACACACAGCACAGATTCGGCAGCGAATCCTCGGGCAAAATTCCTCCCGAGCGACCGAGAGCTGCAGCTTTTGGGGTCACTGGGAAGCAGCCGCGCTTTCCAGGAATCGCCGGGCAAGGAAAGCACGCTTGAAACCAGCCAGAGACTGGGGAGCAGCTGGAGCACGAGTGCAGAAACCAGAGCAGAAAGAGTGGCTTTGGCAGCAGCAGTAGTGTAAAGGTAAATCTAGTCCAAAAAACAAACACTGGAAACAGGTAATACCTAATGCTCACTTTCCTGGCACAGGCGCTTTGAGTTTTGTTGCCAATCTTAAAAAAGAAAAAAAAAAACAGCTAAAATCGCTTACATTGAGTGAGTATCAGTAGGGAAATGATGTATTATTACCTCCCAGACTGATAGGAAGAAATAAACCAGCATTTATGCAGGAAGGAAAAAGGGAAGGCAGTCTGAGGAACAAGACTGGAAACAGCACCAATGCACAGAGGTAGAGGAAGGGAGACCAAACGAGCGTGTATCTAATGCCAAAGAGGAAGGAAAACACCTCACAGCCCCACAAGCAAAGGGCATTTCCAGCCTGATCTTCAATTCTGCTCAGAAAGTTTCCAATTCTCCAGCTCCTTACACTGAAATCACCACCCCACGGCTGGGCAGGAGCAAAGGGGAGCAGGAGGAGGGCTGAAGGGAGACAACAGACGGTGGTTGCTGTGCTCCACCTTGCCTGCGATTCCCAAACCTCAGAGGCAAATGAGTGACCGATCTTCAATAACACAGAGCAACAACAGGAGCTGGGAAGCAAACTGCGGTATTTGGGCACAGGCCTCTTGCTGCTGCGTCAACCTCACCCGCACACACACATGCAACTGAGTCCTTGTCCTGCATCCCCCCTACATCACCCCCAAAAAACAACCATGGGTTGTTAACAGATGCTTTTAGTACTCCCAAAAACAGGGAAAAAAAGTTCAGATTAGTGAAAACCAACCCCAGTGTTAATGGAGAGATGTAGTATAAACCAGTCCAAGGCTGTGGGAGGAACCGAAGTGCAGAAAGTAAACAGGGACCCCCGGCAGCTCCCCGGCAGCCAGTGCCTGGTACGGCCGGGAGGTCAGCGCAGCTCTGACAGGTTCATTGCAGTGTTTGGATCCGCCGGCCTTGCTCACCGTGTTTGGATACGCTGGCCTTGCTCACCCCGGCCTCAACAGATGGCTCCAAAACGTGCATCATGTTGGGAGGGCTGAACTGCAAACAGTGGGGAAACGGCGAGAGGTTTAACTCTCTGCAAGCCGAGCCGGCCACTGCCCGCTCCCGCCCTGGGCACGGGGGCCTTTAAATGCATTAAAGTGGCACAGAGGGATTAATCGTACCTGGGCACGGTCCTGGGGGTGCTTGGAAAAACAACAGAAATTACAATTTGACACGGTCATTTCAATAAAAGCAGCATTCCAGCAGAAAATGGACTTTGCAAAGCTGATTTTAAACCTTCCCTGAGCCTGTGGATTCGAGAAAGTTACAGAAAGTTTTGGCAATAATCCCCCATTCGGGGCTTATCCCGAGCCTTCCGAGCACTGCTCCTCCATCTCCAGCATCGCAGCCCCCGTCCCTCCAGTTCCCACCGCAAACCCTCGCACCTGACGGCAAGAGAAGGGCGCCCAATAATCTCACACGCAGATCTGAATGTGATTTATCCAAATCTGTGTATAATTTAAATATTCATTAAATTGATTCGATTCATATGCACCCTAATATCTTTTAACGCTCTAAGGCAGGTTATAAATGCACCTTCCGAGGTTTAATTCAATTGACAATCTTACACACATCTCATTTCCGGAAACGCATTATTTTATATTATTCAAGAAATGAACGAATCTGTTTTCCACAAATGTATTTTAAAAGCTACTCTTTCCTGTTATTGAAAGAAAATTGTGTTTATTACTCCTTTAGCATAGTGTAAACTCATAAACGTCAACAGAGAGTACAAGGAAAACTGTCAACTAAATATTGTTTCCTTCACGAGCTGCTCTTCCAAGTCAATTACGCCTTTCAACTTCTGGGGCATTGTATGATAAACTGGCAGTAAAAATCATTCACATTAATATACCATGGTGCCTTGCCTGCAAAAGGTAATTAAAGAAGTAAATGACTCATAAGAATAGACATATTAGCTGCAAAATGAAAGGCAACTGAGCTGCCACATGAAAATATGTACCATTAAGATACTGCATTTTCATATTCCTGTAATCAGCTTCAGTAGACTAATGCTTATTTAATCCAGTTCTCTGCTAAGTCCATCAACAACTGTTTTTTGCTGTTTTCTCCTTGACTGAACATTATGTGTGCAGGTTTGGAATAAATACTGCAATAAGATTTTTGCATAGTCAATTGAAGAACAGGTTTTCTGTCCTTTAAAAACTATTTTTCTTTCCCACCAAGAGGAATAGAGCAGGGGAGGATACCAAGGAACCCCCCATTTTCAGGGGTTCTTTCAGTGCTGATACGCTTTGTGTAAAACCTGCACCCCACTGCAGCATTTTGGTTTGTGAACCCGTTAGCAGGAAAAACAAGATTCACAACTACACCCTCCCTATGAGATGACAACAGACCCCATGCCCACATCCCACCCTGGCAGCGGGACCCCATGCAAACCCCAAACCCACACAGATCCCATGTCCACATCCCACCCCGGCAGCGGGACCCCAGCTCAGCACCAAAGGGCTCCTGGTTTTTGGGGACAATCTTTAGGGTATGTGTGGTGCTGAAGGGCATTGGGTCTGCCTTCCCCAGCTGCGTGCTGCTCCTCCGAGGGGGTGGCAGGGAGATGGTCCAGTTCAGACAGCAAAGTGCACTGGTCTCCATCCTCCAAAATAACACCCTGCAAAGTACTCAACATCCATAACCCATCTTGTTTGCGAGCAGTAATTAAAATATTCTTTCCATCACCTCTGTAAGACCAAGATCCAAACCGCTTTTGACTGAGCAGCTACCACAATCCCTTCATTTTCTGAAGCACGGGGTGCAGTGAACTCCAGCATCTCGGCTACCGCTGCGGCGCGACTGCTGACAACGCTGACTGCTCCAAATGTACCATCCGTCCCTTATTTATTGTGCCCGACACAGGTTTATCCTTGCAAAAAGAGATCTTTCCATAAAAACCTAGAGACGGTGCTTTGGAACCTGCATTATGTGTTGCTTATTTATCACTATCAGCAGTGTAAGATTTAAAATGTGGGATCAATCGTTATTTAAAGTGTATTACTGCTTCTTCATTTGAGCAGACATCACTTTGTACCCACAATTAATGAGCTCGAGTCCTTTTTCTAATTAAGGAACAAAGGTTCTCGTGTGCAGATACAGAGTGACACTGTCTAGAGAACACACGTGTAGAGAATCCTTCTAATTACCTTAAAATAGGATTTTTCATATCCAGGAACATAATAGGATCAAGAAATTAAGAGCATTTCCAAAAGCGTTTACAAATAAGTCATTACAAAACACTGTGAAAAGGTAGTAACGCATCCCTAAAAATAACGGGACCTTATGGATAACACTTCCATATTCATGCAATTAACCTTTGTGTGCTGATACGGGAAAAATGCAACACAGGAATTATTTTATAGATGTGTGTATGTAGAGAGAAATAAAAAAACCCCCAATGAGTTGGCTCCTAAAGCATGAAACACTTTTGGCTGGTGCAGATTAGGATCCAAACACGTAATTAAGACAGCCAGGAAGGTAACCCCAGTGACGAGGGCCGTTAGGAACAGGATACTGCCTCTTCCAAACGCTGCTCGATAACCTGTGCTGCTGGGAAAGTACACTCGCTATCAAGGGCAAAGCTGCTGTACTCTGAGTACCAGTAAATGACAGACTGTTGTTCAAGTCCATTAGCTGCTATGTGATAGGAGCACATTCACTAGCACACGACCTGTGAAAAATCTTAGATCTCTTTAAATCTTTGAATTGGATTGCTGCATTAATTCTTAAGAACTGCAATCCTTCAACCAAGTCAAATTACCCTCATTAACAGGGGAAAAACTGCCTCTGCAATAAGTTAAAAAAAAAGATATTTATTACCTATAATCACTTTCCCGTACTTCACCTGGAGTGAGGAACCGGGACAGCAACTGCAGGGGCTGGCACTGGTTCGGTGCGACAGGGTCGGGACGGAGGGGACGTGTGCTCCTGTGCTGACATTTGGGTGAATAAATGTGTATAAATGTGGATAAATGTGGATAAATGTGGATAAATGTGGATAAATGTGCTTCTTGGGGGAAAAACCTCAATGAGTGTGCTAAGAGAAGAAAAATCACCCAGCAGCAGCACAGGCGCTGGAGCGATCTGTGTGTGCGCCACTGAAATAACCGCAAAAGAGGAGGGGAAATGCTTCGGTTATTCAAGGCTTGATTAGAACACTGCTTCATAATTAGGCGTGTTACAAGTATTGTCATCAACCAGAAAATTCATGTACTAACTAAAAGGTCTCAGAAGCTGGCTCAAGCCTTCTATTCATTAACAACATCTGCTATTAATGTTTAACCCTCACAAACATGCACAAGACGTTCGGCAGTCAACAAAGATTACAAATACATATTTTGTTGGCCTGTTTTCTCCGCGGTGATCTGCGCCATCCCGCGGATATCGAGAATCGCTGAAATGGCCATAGAGGTAATGGACAAATACTTGGGCTTTCTTGGAAAGAAGAGATCTCTCTCTCCATCACTGCTGCTCTGCACTTGAGATGTTGCAGCTCCTGAGCCAGGCCAGAGCACCATAACCAGCAATGCAGACACACACGCATACGTGCACCCATACGATGCCATGAATCATTTATTTCACAGGTGAGACTCCCTGGAATCACTTCCAAGCACTCTCTGCTTAAATATTTCCTAATTTAAAAACAAGTACACTCGGGGACAAGAGATTCGCTGCAAAACGGGAAGCTGAGCACAGTCAGGATCCAGGACTGAGAAGCAGAGCGTTTCACCCTCATTTTACTGCTGTGAGTGCAGATGAGAGCCCTGATCTCGCAGCCAGATCTTTGGGAAAGCCTTTGGAAAGACTCAATGCCACCGCCGTGGTTTCAATGCGAGCGCAGCAATCTGCTTGCGCAGGCTCGTTGACAGTGCAGGGACGGAGCGGTGAGCCAATGCGACCCTCTCGTGATGCCTGGGACACATCAGGACATCCCCGTCTCCATCCCTCTTCCTATGGGGCCACACGGCCCTGCCTGACCCCCCCCAGGCTGCGGGGAGCACTGGGGGCAGTGCCCACTTCTCTCGCCCCAACCCTGTCACCCTCTGCCCCCCAAATCTCCGCAGCAGTACCAGGCTAAGACTCACCCCGCACTCCTCTGACCACAATCCCCTTCCTCTGCAGCAAGGCCAGCATGCAAACCAAGCCACCAAAGTCACAGAGAATACAGCTCTTTGTGTCTTCAAACACGACGCTCGTGGCAGAGCCGCTGTCTGCACGCTGCAGCGCGCTCTATTCTTAGCAGCGTGCCTTTTAAAGTTAGGCCCATTATTTTCTCCGGTGTATCAAGATCAGTATGTATAACATATGCCATATTGTTGACACTTCCCTGGATGTACTGCATGCCATATGCCTAAAGCACTAAAAGGGGTGATGAACAGAGTGGCAATACTGAAAGGAGAACAAGATACACCCAGCATGTTGAATGAATTCACTTACATAATTCAGCCAATAAGGGTTTCCATACATTTCACAATCTCCTTTCCCCCCCGCTTCCCTTTTTTTTTTCGCCTCCCTTGTATAAAAATGAATTTAACAACTTTCTGCTGCGAAAAGTTAACACGCTGGACACGTCCTCAAAGCAAACATTTAATCACAGCGGGCCACCGGGTCTAAAAAGTATACATGTAAAGATAGATCATATATAATCACACCAATAAAACAAACAAAAAAGGACGATTCCTACGTTTTAGCAATAAACTCAAAAAATAAAACATACAGCTCTGCTCCTGCTTCTGCTTGTCCTTTCTTTTACCTTCCATAAATCTACACCCCAAGTCCAATTCCTACAACTGGGGAAGATGTCATCTCGCCCGTCTGCAAAGGTTTATTTACTAGTTCCCGCACTAAGAATTATTATTTGAAGAACCCAGAAACTAACGCTCCCTTACACGACAGCATTTTTGTCCAAATCTTCTGGAACGGATTATAAAATTGAAATGTAAGAAGGAACACGGCTGAGCTATATTTATAACAAGCAGGCTGCACTTCAGCAGCTGATACATACACATGTGTATCCTCATTTCTGTGCCGTCCCTCTGCACACTCTGATGGGTACACTCGCTGCGTGCTCGTCATTAAAAAAAAGGGAGGAAAAAAGGCACTGACTCATCAGGGAGAGCAGTTTTGACAGCGCCTGAATGCAGAGCCCTGGCAGAAACGTTCGAGCTACTTGGTGCCCACTTGCAACCGGCTACAAATGACAGCTCTGGATTGAATGGATAGCCAAAAAGACCCAAACTCTGCAGGTTCTCAGCACAGGTACGGACTGGTTGCATGGATGAACCCAGGTCTAATCTGGATGTTTAGCTATGTGCTACCTGGAGAAGGAAAAGATGGGGGATGCCTGGGAAGTAGGTATTGCTACAGGAAACTCCTACCAAGTTTGGGCTGCTGAGACCCAAAAAGGTCCCCAGGAAAAAGGGAACACCCTGTGCATGCACAGGGCAGCAGCGTCCCAGCAGCACAGGGGCTGCTCCCCTCCTCAGGGGATGCTGCGGATGCTGCAGCCCACGATGCCACCAAAGCTGCAGCGGCCCCGTCCTTGGTGGTCAGTGCCACCACATCCAACGGGGGCTATGAGAAGATATGGGGAACACATTTTAACTTCAAAACATGAACATTCCAACACAGGACATCACTAACGAAGCTCAGTTCTGTTACGTTTCAGTGGTGCATTGAAGGGGAATGTTGCATTTCAAATGCAACACACCTATTTATTTGAGTAAGCGACATCATTAGAGCGCAAAGGAACGGAAGAGAAACACGGGGCTTCTGTTACAGTGCAAGACAGGATCCTCCTCGCGGAAAACATCAAAGACAAAGAACAGATGCTGATGTTTAAAAACACTCCACGTCTAATACAGAACATCACGACTGAAAAGACCAAATCCACAGACCAACAGAAAGGCCCCTTAGAACAAACCCAGCTCTAACTGCTGACCAGGAACCAGCTCTCACTGCCACTTAAAGCACTGGCTGTATAATCCACTAGTGAGTACTCAGATAACAATTCATATACACAAATTTCACATCGTCAAAATTAAGAAAACTGCAAGTCCCGTGAGTGGAAACACTTGCACTTCATCAGTATTAGGCCAGAAGGTAAAGGGGGGCATTGTCCTGAAAAAGAAGGGAAGGGTTTGGAGAGGCCTGCCAGTGCTTGCTCTGAGCTTTCTTTGGGGGAAATAAAACAAAATAAAGCAAAGCAAAGCACAACAAAACGCACAGCGGTCCAGGGGGGCTGGTGAACAGGCATCCCCAGGGCGGTGCTTTTAGGACACTGCGTTTGGCCACGCAATGTCACATATAAGGGAGCTAAAATGCCTTTTACCTTCTGGTCTGTAACTCAGGGCTGGCCTAAGCAGAGCATGGCCAAACTCTCTCCTCGCTGTTGGATGGGTTTCATCCAGCTCCTCTGGACTGCTGTCTGTATTGGGAAAAACCCCTACTTGTCACTGGGACAGCCCTGTCCAGACACCAGCACCGTCGCAGGTTTTCCCTCAGAAGCCAGGCTGAGACCCAGGGACCGCAGCCACGCCAATGTGCCCGTCATCCTTCAAATTAGTTTCTCATGAGGCAAGAAACAACCCCACCAGGGCTAATTAAAACACCTCTCGTGCTTGGCTGTGAAAAACCCACGTGACAACACACAGGCAACAGGAACAACAGTAAAAATCCCCTAACCCACTCTGTGGCCAACTTCGCTTCCTTTCTCGTGCAGTGACGTCCGCAGGAGAGCGCAGAAGGGTAAAAGGGCATCACTAACGTGGCAGCTATTTCACATCCGATCCCCGAGAGCTGCGATGAGCGGCTGCTTCCCTCCCATCAGGCCATTAATCACCCAGGCTCCTCAAAGGTTCAATTCATGTGCCCACTCGGAGAGCTCATGAGATGCCTGATAGTCATATGTCATTTGAGAGGGGAACAACACGGTATTCTTCTCTGAGCCGATGGAGCTCCTGTTTCCAAGAGACTCTGTCCCTCGGGAGCAGCCACACAGCAAAGTGAAGCAGAGCCGGCTCCAAGCTCGGTCCTGCAAATATGTGGTTGACGCAGTGGTGGGGAATCTGCCACTGCCCTGATTCTGCCAGTAACCTGAGGAATTGGTGAAAGGATTTTGAAAGCGGTGAAAAAAACCCTTCAACTTTTCCTAGATGCACCCTGGACACACGGGCTGCCCTCCAGCAATGTCAGCCCTCCTTCTTGGGTCAGAGCTCGGCAGCAGCAAAGGAGGTTTTACCATCCCAAAAGTTCGACCATTTCTACCACCAATGAACTTCACTCTTCTGGGGACCCTTTGAGCAGCTTCCCTTGGCATCCACTGCTCCAAAATCTCCATCCTCATCCACCGATGCTCCTCAAGCCCCACCTGGAGACAACTCCAACTCCTCCCCATTGCACAGCACCCATGAGTCCAACTACGAATGCACGGGGGTCTGGGTGCCCGGGGACACAGGCTCCGTCAATCGGGGGCACGGCTGCAGTGAACCAGGGGGTTTTGACCCTCACCCCCCACCTCCCCGGACCAGGCTGAAGCATCACACACACACGTGTGTACATATATAAATTTATACACACAAATTTTTATATATATATAGATATATAGTCTGACACTGCCATTTCCTGGAAAGGACAGCTGAAAAGAGAACGAAAAGGGGAAATACATACTTTTGCAGCTAAAAAAAAATAAATTATAGTCGTATCGCCCTGCATCTGGTGGAAAATTAAGAAAGAACGAGCCATCGTTTATCCTGCCCCTTTGCTTCTTACTGCTTTTCTTCATTTAATTACGGCCCTATCAACTAAAATAATAGATAAACCAGACAAAAATATAAAAAGCTAAACGCACCTCAGCAAATGTTTCACATCCTCATTAGTTTTCCTGGAAATAGTCCGTGCCTCAATAGAAACGTTACCCACAGTCACTTTTTTACCCCTACAAAACAGAGCGACGACGTTTTTTCCCTGAAAGGCAGACAGGCAAGCGAAGTTCCAGGCCTCCTGGCACACTCACTGCCACTCGATACTTTATCTTCCTCACTGGCACCTTTTGATCTCCCAGACTTTGGAAGCACTAAGCTGAACTGATCTCCTGCTGTAATTCGTAATTACCATTTCACAGCGTTTTTCAACACTCTGCAGATGCCAGCCTGCAGCTCGGGAGTCAGCATACAATTGAAAAATGCCGAAATTTGTTAGCCAATTGAGATATTCTCCAAATTTTCACTATTTTCCTCCCGAGTGCTCTAAAAACCAACTTGAGCTGCTGCTGCTACCAGAGCCAACTCGGATGGTGGGTGCTGCACGGAGGGGCTGCTTGCAGAGGGTTTACAACGTCAAGAAGGGATTTATGAGACATAAACTGCCCTTTCAAGGTCCAGAAATCCTCTCCCCCCATTCAGCACCGCTATTCCTATGGGTTTCATCAGCTGCTCCCCAGCAGATCCAAAACAGCAGCGATGACCCCGCTCCAACACAGGGGAAACTCAAACGGCCACTGCGGGCACCAGAGGGTCCCAACCCAAATAAAAGCCCATGGAGGGGGCAAAGCTGCTGGGGTCTTGTCTCCAGCACTCAACCCTGGCTCTTGTTCTGCGGTCAGGACAAATGAGGCTGGACGGTTAAAATTTCCCACCCCAAGTTTTGGTATGAGGCCTCATGGTGCATTTTGCTCCTGTGGCTTTACCTATGGGACCTCGAGCAAAGGAAGTCCATGCTGGGAGAGAATGTAAAATACGGGACTGTGCGGGCTACAAAGAAAGCCTCAACCAGAAGTGTTTGAATTAAATAAGTGTTTCACCAGAGGCTTGATCCTTGATTAAGCTTGTGTTACAACTTCCTTGCAAACTACTGGCGATGCACAGTTCCTCTGAATGATCTTAAGGTCCTTCAAAGAAATTAGTGTCTCTTTTCCACCACTGTATTTTACAGATGAGGTAACTAAGGCACAGAGATGAGTTCAACACTAGAAACACTATTCGTGAACATTTAAAAGCAGAATTCGATGCAAAAAAACCTTTTCTCTGGATGCTTACGAGCATAACTACACTCAAACTTTTTTTGGTCCTCTGTTCAGTGAATTTACAAACTGGTAAATCCTCGTACTCGATTTTTAGTGCTGAAAACAAAACAAATGGTTCCTTTTATTCTTTAAACAGCCACAAGACACCTCTACAGATGCATTTCGGTATTTCCCTGTGTGTCAAAATACCCCCATCCGGCCGGTGGCTGTGCTGCAGGTTCACCCCGCACACAAACCATCCCAGCAAAGAGAGGGCTCCCTCCAAAATCCCCATCCAAAATACTCCCCAGACTTGGGAAAAGCTCAGGTCCAGATCCACATCCAGGTTTTGCATCTCGAGTTTATATCTAAACCAAACAGAAGGATTCTCTTGACTTCTTCTCCAGAATAGTCTTTTGAGACAGAAGACTCAAGAACCAATAAAAAAGGCAATTTAACAATATCTCCGGTGTGTCACCAATCATTTAAAGGGCCTTGAGGCTGCTGTATTCCCGCTGCAGCACAGTACCTGTCCCACCCTGCTGCTTTTCAATTGACACCCTGGGCGTTGATGTTGTTTAAGCCTGATGGTGTTTTTAACCCCCCTCACAGCTCATGTCCCCACTGGGTCCCAGGGCCAGGGCACAGCTCTGTGGGACCCCACAGCCATGGGGCAGGGGGTCCCCTCCTCCCCATCACCCACAGCACAAGGTGCAGAAGGGAGAAACCTAAATTTAGAGGGGAGAAGTCAAAATAGGGTTTAGAAACCAAAGAGGAGGGTGCTGCTGATCAGGATCCCACAGCAATAACCCATTTGCCAGGGCACCCACTGCTGAGCTGAGCTTTTAGTGCAGCAAAGGCAACAGCAATGACCCTCGTGGACATTTTGCCTGCTGAGCCTGAAGATTGCTTGGAAGACAAAATATCGGAGGTGGGGAGCACTCCCTTAATCTTGGCTTGGTGTGAGTGGGATTGTCATCAATGTGTTCTCATTTGAGAAGTCTTGGGCACAACCCAAAGGACCAGGAACGGCTCAAAGATGGACCTGAGGCACCCAGGGTGCCCCCAGCACCTCCCGCCATCACTGCTGAGCACAGGACGGGCACAGCTACAACCTCTAGTAATTTCTGCACAGCCCATTACTCACTCAAACACAACCACCCTGGTCTTCCTCCTCGGTTTCTGACACAGAGCAAGGGGGTTATTA
>NW_010176999.1:0-15168 GCF_000695765.1 Mesitornis unicolor | reverse complement strand
AAGAGCGGTGGGGGGGAAATGGGTGGCAGACCACCACTTAAAACACACTTACACTGCAAGAGAAACTGATAATTACAAAAAATAAACTCGTTCAGAAAGTTTTCCTTCACCGATACTATAGCATGCCCTACCACTAAGTTCTCAGATGGGTAACTGCTAAATGAAGGTATCTGCTAAAGGAATCATGGTTTTTTGGTGCATGCCAAGGTTATGTGTTTAGCAGGCTTCGATACTTCAATGAAAAATTGAGGTGGCAATGATTTGCAGACTAAATTAATGTTAAATACTTCAAAGAACTGGACAAACAAGTCAGCAGCAGAAATTTTATGGGTTCACTTCCTTCAAGGGAACTTAAAGAGCCAGCGTTTTATTGCTGCGAATTCGAGTCACTCCTTTTACCCCTCAGCATCTGTTTGAAATATGTAGTAGACAATTGCTTTTTTGGCTCTGACTCAGGTGGTTGAAATACAGGACAAACAGACTACTGTATATAAGCTTTCCTCCAGCAATGAAAATTTTTATTAACTCTCTTGCATAGCAAACTCGGCTGCCGAGCTCCCAATCCCTGCAGAATCATCAAGGAATGTGGCTAGTTATTAATTCTGGTGGTCAAGCGCGGGGGGGATGCGCCGAGACTCGTCTGCATTTCAGAAAAAAGAGAGGGAAGAAAAGGCTACAGAGGGAAGGAAAAGGATAAATGAGCTCTGTTTAGTTCATCATTCATACGTGTAAAACCCCCAGCTAAATGCTAGCTCTGTACATCGTGTCGGCCTTGCCCAGCCAAAGAACACACAGCCCGTGGTGGAGGGGCTCAGGATCACCCCCAGAGCCATGGACCTGCCCCCCAACTCCTGTGCCGAATTCAGGAGTTTTCTCACATTGGTGCTTCACCAAAACAACTCACAAACACTGCTAAAACGACTCCTCTCACCCACCCAAATGAAGGAGCAGGGAGGAACATGGACAGAGGTTGGGAAAACCGAAAGGAAGGTCCTTGATCCCCAGGAGACGTCACTTGGTTTACAAGGACCCTGGGCACCTGCAGCTCCTCTATTCAATATTTAACTTCTTCCCCCATACCATCACCTGGGGAATGGTGAGCACGGTTTGGATCACTGAGAAGTGATGTGAGATGTTTCCAGCATTTAACACAGAGTCAAACGCCCTTTACGTTGTGGTTACGGGCTGATGTGAGCCAGCCTTTGGCCGCTGGGGTGTATTACAGGTTGCTTTTCACCTTCCATTGCATCTCTCATGTCATAAATACCTAGCAGCAGCGGTCAACGTTTAAAAATCAGCACTTGCCATATATTTTCTATACAACTGTCTGAAATGTACTGTCCAAGATCCCATTGCTCTGTAGATAACATCAATTTTTGTATGTTTAGTGGACACTGAACACATGCACTATTAAATGGCTGGATTTTGTTTAAAGGTCCCCTTCAGTTCTGCTGTATTTTTAAGGAACAAGGTCTACAAGTAGTTGTCTGTGTGCTGGTATTTCCACACCAACAAATTAATAATTTAAATGAGGCTGTCCCACCACTGCCACAGATCAGTGAACAGAACTGACACATGAAAAGCCATCGAGGGCTGCATATCGGAGCCCTTTGTATCGTGACATAGCCCATCTCCCTGGCCTGATGCACCTCAACCTGAAGCCTTACAACATTTCCTGGTCACCATGCCCCTATCTCTTCCTGTTTCCCCAGGGGACAGCACAGAGGAGGACGCTGCTTGTCCCTTCCCTAAAATTGCTGTTGCTGGATGAGAAGAACGTGACTCTTACATCTGCTGTTTCTCACTGCCAGTCAAAAGCAGAGTTTCTCCCCCAGCTCTCAGCTCCCACTCGCCATCCCATGGAGCACAGGCACCTCGCTCCATCTGGCAAGCACTCAAATGTCAGCTCGAGTGGGGAGCACCCATAACCCAGCCCTGGCTGCCTCTCCTGCAGCTCCCTCGCAGACACACAGGGTACTACAAGCACCACATGTGGTCACACAGCATCGATACCCACCCTCGGGCTTGTTTCTGCACACCAGGGCCCTGCTGCCACCATCACCCTCCCACCCCTGAGCCTGTAAAGCTCAGCATCTGCGGGCATCCCATCAGAAAGCACCGTGGACGTGCAGTCTCACAGACACATCCCCACTGTAACTCACTCAAGTCCAGTTCACTCCTAGAAAGGAACTGTTCAGAGCTGGAATCCACCACAACAAGAAAGGTCAAGCCCTGTAATCCTGCGGCGACAGCCTCAAACCCTCTCTCCAGGCAATGCCTGCTGTGCATGGGCTCTAGCAGGAAAGCAATTCTGATATGCACCACAGCACACTTCTCCATGTCTGCCGGGCCATACCGGCTCCTAAAGAGAGCATCCTCACCATGAAATATAGGCACTAGATGAGAAAACGCAGATTGTCCTGAGGAAATCTTGGAAGATGAGCTACAAGTCCATGTTGGAAAATGCCATTTGTCAAATTTTCCTTAAATAATTTATCCAAAACAGTCAGCAAACCATGCCAGTAACATAAAGTAATGGTACTCCAACCAAGCTCCGAATGCTGCACCCAGAGGACTGTAAACTCCTGTTCAGTAACAGAAAGTCAACTTCTGTCACCACGTGGATAGGGAGGCAGATGTAAGGTACCCATCACACCATCTGCAACCTTCCCCAATACGTGGGATGTCAGAAAGTCCACAGAGACAGTGACAGTTCAGAGAGCGCACAGTCAAATATCTTATCCTTTCAATATGGTACGTGGGAGTGACACATACATTGAAACCACAGCCAGGTATGAATGGATGAAAAGAACCCATAAATTCCCGAGTAAACGGGGCGTATTTTCTGCTGGTTTGGTTCATCCATGGCATGGCCCTCAGCTCCTCTGAGTGTGTGGGTTTTCAGCCACCACAGAAGGGCTCCCCACACCTCCCCAGGTGCCTGAAGGAACCTCATAGGTGCTTCACTGAAAGCTGTGCTCATCTGTGTCTTGGGCAAATGAAGTCCTAAATGAAAGTGCCAGACTGAATGCTACACATAATTCTTACAATAAATTGTAAAAACAGTTAAAAGCACTGTAATAAACTGCTCCCAAGATTGCCTAATCCTGCAGCTCTGAGCCTTGCTTCAGTGCTTGCTCCATCACACAGCGGTTCCCTTGCATGGAGTGAGATGCTCAGCTGCAGGACCATGCAGGCTTTGCCCAGCAAATGTTAACAATGGCTCCAACACCTCGTGCTTGCAAAGCATCACCCTAAGGAGGAGACAGGGCAGGTAACCACAGCTCGCCACGGCCCGAGCGGGCATCCCTTCCTCGCTCTGCCCTGACAAACCCTGCACAACACAGGAGCTCTGCAAGGAGAAACAACGGTGAGGAGAGATGGATAAAAAAAAGGATCTATCAGCTGTACCTGACATGCACAGAGACACCTTCAAAGGGAGCACTGATCTCCAGAATTTTTAAAACCATGTGCTGGCAGTTGTTTTCCAGCACAAAAGCACACCTTGGAAAACACAGCAGAACTCTGAGAAAGCAGCCTGCTCTGCTCACGTTCCCTTTCCTGGCTAAAAGTGCGGCCTTTTAATTTAAATGTTACCACCTGCTGTCTTTAGCAGTTTTTTTTTGTCACCTCCACTCCTAATTCTTACTTAAGATTCAATTTAAATCCCCAGGATGACGCTGTCCCCAGGACGAATTCGGGACGTTCGGCAGAACAGTCCTAGGAGTTGCCGAAGTTGCAAATACCCTCAGCGACTGCATAACCTCATTACAGTTTATCTGATAAAATGCCACCTTCACGCAAGAGACCCCAAACACCACGGCTTTCCCTGAAATACCCGGAGTCTGATTCATCTGTTTTACTTCTGCCTTACGCTTATGGCTTAGCACCACCGACAGCAGCGGCGGCGTTACACCGGTGTGAAGCCAAAATCAATCCAGGGAGAGAGACACACTGCAAACACACAGAAATTAATGTGTTTTTCACGGCTGTCCGTGCACAAACACATACAGGGAAGAAAAAAAAAGAATAAGAAATTATCCTTTCCTTCCCCGCTTTTCGCAAGTTCCTGGCTATCATCCTGAAATGTAGATATTCCCATCATGCCTCGGTGTTCTCCAGCCCCATGATGCCCTCACTTTTGATTGTGTAGATGAAGTTGAAGTGCACAGGGTATTTACTGATCCAGTTATCTTGTTCTGTGACAGGCAGAATCAATCAATCAAGGGGCCAGCTTTGCGCTTACGTATTCCAGGCACATCTCCGCACTTCAGGATACGAGATCACAGTGTTATCCAGCCAAATTTGATCAACAAATGCAGTTCCCCTGTGCCACAGCAATCTCAGATGAAGATGTTATTATGTGGAACTGAGCAAAGTGATAAAGACAGTGCAGAAACGGGAGGAAAAGTCCAGCTGGACCCTTCTGACAGCCTCTGTATCCTGCAGCTGCAGCATCCCCTTTTCCCAGGTTTACAGAAACAGCGCGTTCCTGAGTAGCTGCTGTAAAACGCAGTCTGACCACCCTGCATCTGCTGGTCCTTAATTAAAGAAACATGCTACGAGCTTTGTTAATATTCTATTAATTCCTAAACGTCGGACAACAGATTACAAGCCTTGCCACTGCATTTATGAAGAACAGGACCACATACCGTATTTCTCATCGCTCTGCTCTGAACAAGCCCATCAAAACCTGGAAGCCCAAACCCAGATTTTAAAATCACAGCTGGCTTAAGCAGCCTTTAAGTATTTTTATTTTTTCAAAAATCCCAGCTACAAAAAGATGCACATGAACGTGTAAATGTTTAACTCTGTCTCAAGGAGAGTTGACACCGTGCTTTTATTTTGCCAATAGCTTTTCACTTTGCTATTGCCCTACAGTTATTGTACATTATTTAATCCAAAATACCATCTTTTTGATTCTACCTTTCTTTGCATTTTAAATCTTTAATGGGAGCCTTTGGCAGTCCATGGGCACAATTATTAGATATCTGCAGAGAGAAATTGAAAAATTAATCATACTTTCCATTTTATATTTCTGTACCATACATAAGAATTATCTGGTCTTAAAGCTGCATTCTGGGGCCTTCCGATATTCTCTTCCCAACACAGTAAATACTGTGCAGGAATTGGTGTATCTTACATTCAGATCTCCTCAGCTGAACAGTTCTATGGAGAGTGCCACGTTCCCTTCTCAAGTGCGGAATTATTTTTCGGATCGTTTTTCAATTAAAAGACATCCACTGCCACTTTTTCTGTTACTCGCTGCCTCAAAAATCAGGGTAGAAAGTACCCCAGACTAATCATGTCGAAGGTATTGCAGTTGTTTATTACCCTTTTATGGGCTTGGGTACTTAAATTACAGTTTTTTCACAACTGTATGCAAAATGTGTAACATAATCCTGATGCAGTTTATTATAGAAACTGATACATGCATTAATCTGACCTTTGTCTAAATAGACCCCTAACCACAGGGAGAAAAATCCAAAGGCATCCGTCAGCATGTGAGCAGTATCAAAACTGCTAAATCTATTAACTTTGTTTTCCTTTCACTATTATTAAACTGGAAGGCAGAATTCAACTGGAAAATTGTGCCATTTGGGTTCCCTTGTCATCATGTAATAAGTATGAGAAATATATGTGCAATAGCCAAATGGCCAATAGACAAAACACCCACTCCGAGTGACGTACTGTTTTCCATACCACTCAGACAAAATCAAAACAACAGAGCTGTTGCAAACAAAAACAAAATAACATTTCCCATAAGCATTCCAGACAGAGAAAATTTACAGGAAAAGCAAGCTGGGAAAAGACCCAGAGTGTTTGTACCTCCAGCCATAAACCCGGAGCTGGTAAACAACAGTTTAACATTAAAAACACAGCGGCTAACGATGGATTAATTGTCAAACTGGGGAGTTAAAGGTTGACGTGGGATGGGGACGGAGGGGGTGGGGGGAATTTGGGTCCCTCCCGCCCTGCGCAGGGGCAGATGCAGCCCAGGCCTAGGGGTCAGTGGGAAAGGAGCGGGATTGGAGCTGGCACTGGCGATAAAGCGAGGAGGGGAAAGCAAACAACCAGGTCGATTGCTTCAGAGCAGGGTGCGCTGTGAGAGCTGAGGGACAAAAAGAGAGAAAAATCCAGCTTTTTTAATGTGTGAAAGTCCTTCCAGCTCCTGCGCAGTCACGACTGGAGGAAGCGAAGATGCCACGTTTTTACAGCTGACTCACAGTGCTATAACTTAGTTAATGCCTCTGCTCCCTCAAGTTGGTGTCTGTGCAGCCGCCATACCTGCCCGTAAATCGCGGCCGGTATCAACAGCTGCAGTTCAGCGTTCGCAGCGGCTCCATCGCGGCCGATTCCTGTCAGCCGCGCTCGCTAACGCGATTCCCGTGTTGTGCCTGGCAGTAAATGGACGCCGCTGCCCCGGCAGCATCCAAACAACTCTGTTAACATCTGCCCCCGAGCGCCTCTCTCTTTGTCCAGTCCCTGTCTCCTAACAGATGTCATCCAAGTCTAATCAAGCATAAAATGGTCATAAATATTTCTTTCTGGTAGATTTCACATTCGCATTTCATGCAGGGACATGATATTTTTCTGCTACCTCCAGGGAGTACCTAATGCAAAAACCAGTTACTTACATTCAGGGCTCATGTTCCTTTAGTGAAATGCAGCACATGTTCTCAGTTCAAAGACATAAAAAGGCACGAGACTTCATCTCCTTTTGTTTAACTACACCTTTTTTTTATTATTTTATTTTCTTTTTAAATAACGTGTGCCACAGCTTCCATCTGGGTATGACACTGCCCTTTGCTTAACAGGGAACCACCACCACATGATGTCAAATTTTGACCCTCCTCCTCTCTCTGTTCTGCATTTCACAATCCCGTACCTTAATTGTTGCACAAAAAGTAGATTATTTTTTCCCCTCGGCTATTTCCCTTAACAAGCCATTCAAAGCCTTCACAAGATTAGGAAGGCGCTTCTCTATTTGGGTTCATTTTCTGCAAAATTTTGCAACCCACCTCGTGGTCTTTTATTAAACCAGTTCAATGATTCGAGGATACAAATTGAAGGTTCACGCCTATTTAAGAGCTGATAATCATGACATGCAAGCGATTCCCAGTCGTTAAACTTTGAAAATATTCAAGGTAATTAATTCTTTCAAATGTTAGAATCATCAGAGGAAATTATATTTACCCTTGGTAAACTTGGTAAACAATGTCAGACTGGAAAATAAAACTAATCCTGGGTTATTCACAAAGCCATATGTCTTCTTATTTTTCCTGTTACGTTTGTCAAAGCAGAAATCCAACGCGGCTGTTTAAAGTGAACCACACAACACTCAAGGATACAGATCACAACAGCGAAGCTGCTTTTCCTCCTCCTTCTCTGCTGAGCCCAATATTTGATTACTGTTAAGTCAAATCAAGCTTTCAGGCAAATAATCTCCGTTTTTTAAGTTAATGAGATGTGGTCATGTCGACAACAGCTTGCAGAAACTTTTAATTCCAATTCCTGCAGGCTGTGCTGGCCTCTTTTACAGCAACCGCTGTATGAATGAGTCAAATTTGCCAAAATGGCTCATGTAGACAAGTGCACACTTTAAAGAGGCACTAATTAAAAATACCCACTGGTATCATAATTTAAATACCATGAAAATAAACTGTAAAAGTAGCTCAGCTACAATCTCACGGCTTTCCTTAGAGCTCGTTTACTTTAACTAGACGATGCTTTATTGCAGACGCATTCCTAGCTAAAAACAACTCTTCGTCTTGGAGGAATTCAAGATTTTGATATAATTAAACAATTTATGTTAATATTTGTTTCACATAAGCTATTAAGCAAGCCCCCAGAACAAGTGCTAATTGAGAAAGATGCAAAGCAGCAGAGTGCTGAAGTAAGCAGTGCATTTACACTGCTGATTTACTGCTCGATCTGCAGCTTCCCCCCTCATTACGGCTCCTTCTCTGCTATAAGGCTCCCAGCTGCACCGAACCCCATTAAAACCCTTTTCTCAGATGCTGTTATCTGCTGCTCTCCTCCGAAAAGGAAGAGGAGGAAAAGAGAAAGAGGGAGGTGGAGCTTGGTGCTGTTCTCCACGCACTTCCCTGGCCACAACTTCTCCAAAATCCCTTTTGTCTTCCTGATTTTTGGCCAGGACCGCGAGCGGCACAGCTGCAGCCAAACAAAAGCCGACGTGAGACCAAAAATAAGACTTAAAAAAAAGTTGGTGCCGAGAGGGTTAAAGCTATTTAGGGGTTAAACACGCAATTACCGCTGACTAAAACCAGAGAGACATATAGATAAATAGAAGAAATGAAGTCCCCAGGTTCCATTCAGAAGCCTTCATCACATTACTAGCAGACAGAAAACTCTTTAAGTACCATTTTCAGATGTTAAATCATTGTTCGTGCAGCACATATTCTCACCGGTCCTGGGGGAACAATATCTGAAGACAGCGTGCTAACAAATGCAATCCAGTAAACAGGCATTTTTCCTCTTGTTGTTAGTACCTTTGTGTGCCAGCTCCCCGCTCTGTCATCCATGCCTTCTCTCTGCTTTGAAGTTAAAGTACTGAATGAGCGTTGTCATCTATTATCCAGAGTGTGCATGTAGATTATAAATAAGAAATAAAAGTGACTTTCAGTACACTGCTTTTGCATTAGCAAGTTGCCTTCTCTGTTACCTCCTCTGTCCTTCATACTTTGCTACCAACATTATATTAAAAACCCGGCTTTCAGTGTTTCTTGTCAAATGCTATAAAACACGTCCACAGCAGTGACAGAAGTTTGATGGAACAAACAAGTGCAGCGGTGGAAGCAGGTTCAGGAATTCAGCCCCAATGTTTAACCCTTATCTGCGATGTCCTTCAGGGCCCCACACATTCACTGCATCCCCGGCTCCTTTTGCATGCACGCTGCCAAAAACACAGACCTATTAATTGCACCAAAGTTTATTTACAGAAGGAGTCCTTTTCCACTATTGATTAATAGTATTTTCCAATAATGACCTCATCACACTTCTTATTTTAAGGCCCCGAATGAACACTTTTCACACGAGTAACAGCGCTGACCTATCTCAACTGCATCTGCTCGTACCTGGGCAGAAAACTCCTCTACATGAACACAACTACATTAGAGACTTGGAAATGTTCCTCTGGTCGCTTCATCCAAAGGGAGGGGTGAGCGAAGACAATCTGCGTTTTCATGGCCAAACTCCACCAAAGGCTGCCTCAGAGCTGCAGAACCTCTGCCCCAATGGAGGTGACCAAGGTCTGGTGTCTCAATGCACACACTGCCTAAATTACGGCATTTTAGGAAGCAGAAAGGTGTCTGAAGCCCTGAGGGAGGGTGGGCACCTGGAGAAGCACACACCAAGGATGTGCAGAGAGGACCAAAAGGATCCTTATGCCCCCACCTTCCCTTCACTTCTACGTCCAGCTCAAACTCCTGGCACACTGTAACTCCTGTGTGACATCCGTGTTGTCTTTCTCCTGCTGACCCCAAACAGGGAGATTTCCAGGGGTAAGGCAGAAAAGACCAGCATTCCTCTCCAGTAACAACGATCAATGATCCAACTGGTAGCTGCTGTGCCACTAAATAAAGCAGCCTCCCCTTACAGGACAGCATGCCAGAGATATCCCAAAAAGCTGCGTGGCTTCGACAGACACCATGGTCCTGTGGCTCCTGCAGATTCATCCCTGCCCACTGCACCGCACAGCATCATGGGGGACATTTCTCTCTGGTAGGAGCCAGTTTTCCACCCACCTCCTGTCCATGGGACTGAGCAAACCGAGCCCCAGCCCGGCTCCCTTACTCAGCAGGTTTGTATCTCACCCAAGATTACCACCAAGTAAATACTCTCAGGTTTCACGAGTTCATTTAACGCTGGCTGTATCTCCCCAACACGAGGGGATCAGCTCCTAAAGACAAGATCAGAGAAGGTGAAAAGCTGGTCTTAGGAAACACGAGATCAGGTACGAAAGGGATTCTTTGCTGTCAAAGCATAATATGTCAGCTTGTGATAAACCTGAATTGCTTCATATACCAAGGATCACTAGACATTAGCTGCGTTTTTTATATGGCAATATGGTGCAGAGGTTTCAGACAGAATATTGTTTTATGTTGATCACGATAAAACTCTCTGCAGCTTTGATAAAGCCTGCACACAGGCTTTTCATCCAAACTAACGAGTGATACTGGCTGTTGGATGCCGAGACACGCTCTTGATGCCTTCCAATGGCTCAACTCGTAAGTAGGAACCAATCCAGCCGGGATAAGCAAGAGCATTGCTCATCTAAGGGGGTGTGAATGATGATCCTGTTCCCTGCATTTTCCCCAGGTACACCTGAAAAGGCTCGGTGACGAAGGCAGCACGCTTTGCTCCAAGCGCATCCCCAGCACAGGGCTCTGTGGGCTCAGTGCGCTGAAGGCGCAGTTGCAATCAGCCATCAAACAGCTCGGGCCCATGGGCTGCTCCCTTCGCACAGGCCTTTGCTGCTCTGCTTTCCAACAGCTGTTCCAGCGCTTGTCATCTCCCGGCTTTACACAAATGCACTGCAGATGTCTCGTCTTGTGGACGACAGAGACTTGGCAAAGATGAGGAGCGTGGCCTCCACATGACGGAGGCGCAGCTACGGGAGTTATCACTGGGGGCTCTGGGTGGACTCTGCGCATTAAACATG
The DNA here is from genome assembly GCF_000695765.1 of Mesitornis unicolor. Taxonomy (NCBI): domain Eukaryota; kingdom Metazoa; phylum Chordata; class Aves; order Mesitornithiformes; family Mesitornithidae; genus Mesitornis; species Mesitornis unicolor. The sequence goes on along the minus strand of NW_010176999.1, from coordinate 4,484 downwards.
AAATGGAATCTTACACCCCCACCCCTGCTCCCCCTTTAAACCTTCAGCTTTGGCCTTCAGGTTTTAGGGGCTGGTGAAGGATGGGGATCAGGATATGCAGACTGAGATCCAAACCACGTGGCCCGAGTCTTCTCAAAAGATTCATCATTGACATACGCAACTAAACTGGAAGACGCACTCATTTGCTCACCATTTGCTCCCAGGACAATCTGATACAAGACTGGAGATGGAGGGACACGATGTGTGGTAAAGATAGCAGCTTCCCAGACCAGATTTTGGCCTGGAAACCATAGAAAAGAGACATCCTCAGGCTAAGACTGTGCTTCTGGAATAGAATAGACACGCGTGCAGAAGAAACGGGGCCGGGTTACTGCGAGGAGTCTCCCTCATCCCTCTGAGGGTGTTCTTTTTATACAAATCCAGTTTGAGCTCCCACCAGGAAAACCAAGTTAACTGAAATTTGGCAATTGGTGGGTTTTGTGAGTGCTACTTTTGCCCCTGTGAACGCATCTTACCTATAGTTTTAACGGGAAAACACACATCCATTAGCAGGACTTTGACCCAAGGAAAAAAAGGAGAAGTCTCGTATTTTGAGTCTAAACACTTCTAATACTATCTCAGAGAACATTTTCATAAGCAAGCTAGGAAAATAGTGTTAAATTACTGTATATTGGTATAGGTATCCATGGGTCATTCTCAGAATAGAAGAAGATAGATAGCAAACATGCTGAAGAAGTCAATCTTTGTTTTAGGAATAACACATATGAAGGGACAGGTAACTCAGAGAACCTGGGGATGATACGGCATTGGGAGTGACTGCAAAAGGTGTTGGAGAAGAAAGTAGAGGAACTGTCTGTATAAAAAGGATGGCATTTATTAAGGACAAATTTTGAGATGCTACAATTCATCTGGAACACCTAAACTCTGTAAATACAGCAAGGAAGACAACCCATTATGTAGCACTTCCTTAGGGGGAAAAAAAGCCCAAGGATGACAGCGGATTACAAGCCAAGTACAAATCAACAGGGTGATGCTGCTGCTGCAAAAACGAGAGGCACCTCGGTCAGACACGTAAATGGGAGCAGTGCCTGCGAGTTATACACAAGTTATACCCTGGAAATCCACTGGCTCCACTGCTCCAGCAAGACCTCGGCTGGAGGAGCACAGCACAGGAGCACTGCAATGGCAGATGAACACAGAGCGACTGGAGACAGCCACCAGAATGAGCACAGCCCTGGAAAATCGGGTGTACAAGGCCAGAGCTCAGATTGCCACATCCTGAGATGATGGAGGGTACAGACATGGCAACGGCGTTCATCTATGAGAAAGGATGCTGCAAAGAGAGACAGATCTGCTCTGGGTCTGTTACAGACATGAGAGAGAAGGGGTTTTGCCTGCAGGATAAGACTTTTCATTAAGCACGGGGAAGAACCTTTCCAATGGAGTTAAGCACTGCAAGACCCTTTGTGGGCAGGAGCAAAACCTCCCTGGATGGGCTGGAGACACCAAACAGGCAGGCACAGGAGTGCCAACGATGGTCTACATGGAAAGACTGGGAAGAAAAACATCTATTTTTCCAAAATCCACCAAAAAAAGGTGAAAGACCAGAGAGGAGTTCACAGCACAGCTGGGGACATCAGCCCGCACTGGAGAAGTCCCTGCTGCAGCTCTCGGTGACCTCGGAAGGGTCCCCAAATTGAACACAGCACAGGCTCCCCTGCCCCCAGGGAAAGGCACACGTTTTTTCTTGCAGTTTATGGATCTTTGACGTACAGCCCCTATGACACAGCCTTGGAAGACTGTATCTTTTATTTATTATGCCTAGCGATCGTCTTGTAACCAATTAGGAAAAAAAGCAGGTGGTCAACAGAAACCCTGCAAAATAAAACCCTTCAGCAAAGCAAACACCATACCTTTCAGAGCCCAAAAAAATATTGCAAACAGAGCTAATCACTGCTAAACCCTCCTAATCCAGTCCTTGCCCAGGTTAAGAGACTGGAACCAAGAGTAAAACACTTCAAAACGCATTAATCGGAGGGACTGGTGAATCATTTCTCAAGGAAAAGGAGGAGTCAGAACTCTCTGGAGCTCCAAATGCTTCCCGTGTGGTGACAAGTGTCCCAGATGTGCCCCATCAGCCTGGACTGAGGGACAGGGTGTCCCATGGCCCTGCTGGGATGGCTGTGGTGGGACCAGGATCAAAGCTGCCACCACAGCTTCACCCTGGATCTGGAGAGGAAATTTGTACAACAGAAAAAACCCGCTTTTAGCTCCTCTATAAAACATCTCTGGTTACCAGCATTCCCCGTGCCTTGTTGAGTATTATGTTCAATAATATTAATAGGCTCATATTTACCGTATCTTAAAAGCTAACAGTCCCGTTGCCAGCGCTAATTAAAAAGACAAGAAGCTGAAAAGCAGCAGTGGATTATTTCTTCAATACGGATTCATGCCTAGATTTAATAAAACCTGCTTTCGTGTTACAACCTTACATTTGTTTCAAGAACGCTGTAAAAGATAAGTCTGCTTTTTGTTGTTTATTGACTTGGAGGGGTTTTCTTCCCGATCTGTAATAGCGCACTGCAGCTATGGGAGGGTGATGAAGTAGACTTTTGCCTGAATGAAACAAGGCTTCTGCTCCCCCAACGCCACGTGTGGGACGATGGCTGTGAAGGAACCAGCACACCAATTTGGAGAGCACTGGGAACAGATGAACGGACAGGAAACACAGGAATTGGGAGGTTTACCTCTATCAAACATTCACCTACAGCTACGAGCAAGTGCATGCCCAGCAGAGCTGGTGTCTGCACGCACACCAAGCATCACGCACATTCCCAGCGGGAATTCTGACTGCATCACGGCACACAGCCAACCACACAAAAATACCTGAGGATAAAGTTAATAATGACAGGGCAGTGCCTTCATCAGCCCCAAAATGCTGTAACTTCCCAACAAAACCCAGAAGAGTTGCTTTCCATGCACACCTCTGTCTTCTCCTGACTTTGGAGAAGGCTGACACAGAATAGGAGCAGGTACACTACGAAATACCAAAAAGTAAAGACAAACTACAGCCACTTTCCCAAAACCAGGTACGTCATGCAGTACCACAAAGTAAAGACAAACTACGGCCACTTCCCCAAAACCAAAGCTTTTCCTAAGCAAGCTCATCCTTAGATGAAGTTTCCCATTTAGAGCACAGACCAGGAAAGGTCTCCTGGAGATTGCCAAGACTGAGGATCTCAGTGCTACAAATGCTTTCCCGTGCATAAGGAGAATTATTCACTGTTCTATTTCTTATTTCTTCCTGCGGGATGCTGGGCCCCACTGCTCCTAACAAGTTCCACTTCTCCTTCCCCACGCCTGACCTCTCCCCTCCGATGAATCACTTATGTGGAAACAGAAATACCAAAGGATGGTGGTTTAAAAACACAAACGCTTCATCTGTGAGAGAGCAGCTGACACCCCAAATCTGCAGGGCTGCTGCTGCTGAAGGGTGCCCAAAAGTATTGGGGAAGAGCCACCCCCAACACAGTTCCTGTGAGCAGCACGGGACCCAACCCCTATCTGAGCACACACCTCAATATTACTGGTAAAAGGAGAAAAAAGCACCAATGTCAGACAGTCAGCAGCCTTACAACACTTCCCCAGTGCTGCAGCTTTGGTATCAGTGATAATAACAAGGAAAATTTAAGGAAAACTCCATTTGAGCACATCAGCAGCAACCGCATTCCTTTAGCTTGTGATCACACCAACTCAAATAGACAAGGCTTTTTTCTTCTCCTTTCCTGCACTGAATTTCCAGGTAGAGTTTGTTAAAGCCTGAAATCCCACCTGAACTTTGGCAGGTCTTTCTAGAAAAAAAAAAAAAGCCCCATACACAAATATTTGGCCAAGCGACCCATAGCAAATTGCGTAATGCCAGTTAAAAGTTGTGTTTTTTAAGTATCAGCCCCAGAGGTTTTATCTGAAATAAAATCCTGATTACTTCAGATTCTGGAGGCAAACTGTGACCTCGCTCTGCATCGCCAAATTCGAAACATTTGTGTTGTGCCCCTCTTGCTAGAAATGAAGAAAACCCTTTGAAAAACTTGCTTATTTCATTTAATAAAGTAAGAAGGGCCCAAACATGCATAGAAGAATTAGTTCAGCCTTGAAGCCGGATCAAAAGCGGTCACCCAAAATTGGAAATACAGTGCTCTACCGAAAAAAACCCGACAACTGCCTCCTGTGTGCCCACGTGCTCAGAGGTTTCTGCACCAACTCCAGTCCTGCATCCTCACGGTCGTTGAATGAGAACCAGGATGGGGTCAGAGCACAGGACTCAAGGGATTTTACCCATTTCTGGGGTCTTTCTCCTGGGTTTGCCTGCGAATGGGCCCTTCTGCATGGGCTGGAGGTGAAGGGGAGCTGCGCTGGTGAGTTCTGCAACACGTGGGCTGATGGACTGGACAGCCCAGCGCTCTCCAACCCGCACTTCACCAGCC
>NW_010176998.1:0-1911 GCF_000695765.1 Mesitornis unicolor | reverse complement strand
GAAAGGCTGCTTTTCTTACATGACAGGACGGCCGAGCGAGGGGTGCTTGGTGAGCAGTTCTCTTCTTTGTCAGCAATTCCTGGATCTCTTGGTTGTTTTCATCAAACCAATCTGTTTTTCTTGAAGGAGAACCCTAAGGATTCTTCAGAAGACTGGAGGATGCTGTTTTTAATATGTTGCCAAAGCGCTTCAGGAGAGGGATCTATGGCATGGTCTTCAAGTCTAGTTTGAAGGTTTACCTGGAAGCTGTCTCTCACTGTAGCTGTTTGAAGATTGTTAACTTGGAGCCTCCTCCTTGGAATGCCTCCCCTCTTAGGTTTAGGCTTAAAGTGGAGGTTAAGTTTGCACCGCACAAGGCAGTGGTCTGTTTGACATTCTGCACCAGGCATCACTCAGGGATGACGGACATCGCAAACATTTCTCTAGCGCACTTAGATGTAGTCAATGAGGTGCCAGTGCTCGGATCGAGGATGCATCCAGGTTGTCTTCAAGCTGTCTTTCTGCTGAAAGATAGTGTTGGTGATGGTGAGCTGCTGCTCTGCACAGAACTCTAGCAAGAGGTGTCCATTGTCATTGCAGTTTCCAACACCATGCTTGCCTAGTACTCCTTTCCAGGCTTCAGAGTTCTTTCCTACTCTGGCATTGAAATCACCAAGGATTATGATCTTATCATCTGCAGGAACCTTTTGGGTGAGGCGGCGCAGGTCAGTGTAGAAATTATCCTCTTCCATAGGGTCAGCTTGGAGAGTTGGGGCATATATGCTGAAGAGAACCAAACATGTTGCTTGTTGTGTGGTGGAAGGCGTAGGGAGATGATACGATCGGAATGACCTGTTGTCAGTTTTTCAAGTTTGGAGGCGATGGAGTTTGTAATCATGAAACCAATCCTGAGAGGTGACTTTCGGTTTGCCTGACCAATAGAGTGTATAGCCGGCACTATGTTCTTTGAGGCTGCCTTCCTCATGGAGATGAACTTCACTGAGAGCAACAATGTCAATGTTAAGTCGTGATAGTTTGTGGGCAATTAGAGCAGAGCGACACACAGGACATCCACTATCTGCAGTATCAAGCATGGTTCTAATGTTCCAGCATGCAAGTGTCAGTCTGAACACACCTTTGGAGGCAGGTGTATGCCTTTGTCTCTTTGTGTTTGTTCGACCGCATCAGAAGATGCCCGTTGGCCGCGGTTAGCCAACTGGGTGGAGAGTGGAGATGAGCTTTGGTTAGGCCACCTTTTCTAGGCCCCTCTCCATGTGGAGCAAACAGTGCTTTCCTTGAAAAAGGCTGCTTGGTCTTTCAGGATGTTGCTGAACAAGACCGTCATTTCCAGGGTCAGTCTCAAGCGACCAGTGTCCTGAACCGCCTGCATGCAGGGCTGGGTTTGCGGCTCCCAGTGCACCTCAACACCCGCCGTTTTAACCCTCGCCTGTCGCTACAGGGCTTTACCAATGTGGATGTATCCTTTGAGCCTGCTGTCACGGAATCGCACCAAAATGGCTACACGCACACAAATAATGAACTCAAGCTTTAATCTGCAATTGAAATGAAGCAGACAAAACTTCATTCACCAAAACAACATCCCACTGACATTCAGCAAATACAGGTTCGATATGCTGGTTGGGAATATTACCAGACACGGCTAAATTAAGAATTCTTAAGTTTTTGGCCAAACGATCCAAAATGTGCTGGCCGGGAGGCTAGCGGACCCATCCTACCCGTGGACACACTTAGTCTGACCCTTCAGTTGAGACCTGACTGACATGGGAGACCCTACCGAAGGCATATGACACTGCCAGCATAGCTCACAACCTCATAAGGTCACGCAAGCTTCAACCCCGCATACACCCTCAGACTGGCCAACACCCCTCAAGACCACCCTTATAACACCCTGAGAACCCCATGACACCCCCA
>NW_010176997.1:0-29436 GCF_000695765.1 Mesitornis unicolor | reverse complement strand
TGTGATTCTGTGATTTTGTGATTCTGTGTAACAACTCAAAGGCAACTTGGCTGGTAGATTTCCCACAGGCACAGTTTCTGTTCCCTTTCAAAAGGGAAACGATGACACTTGAAGGAGGAAATCTCAAACAACTTAATCTTACACTTAAGACAGATAATGCCCGTCACTCTATGAGACTTGTATAGAGCACTTTCAACTAAGAATATTTTTAGATCAAATTGAAAAAGTGGGGGAGGAGATCTGGATGAAACCCACTTCTAAACTGCTATTCATGATTTGGAAAACAGGACCACAAGGGAGACCAAGCACAAAGACAAGCTAAGCCTTGGCTGTGAAGAACTGTAAAGAAATAAGGAAGCTGATTGTGAAAATTATTAATATTTCCCAAAATTTTAAACTTTGGCCAACTTTTGTTGAAAACTATACAGGTTATAAAAGTCCTTTTAGGGATATTCCCTTTTTCTTGTGTGTTTTTTTTTTCTTTTGGTGGTTGTTGTTGTTTGTTTGTTTGTTTTTGTGTGTGTTTGTTGTTGTTTGTTATTGTTGTTTTATTTTTGTTTTGCCAACCATATCACTACAGCTGTGTGAAAAGAAAGCTTGTAACAGGTGAAAGTAAGTATTGAAAAACAGTTTTGCTGGAAAAATAACAAACTTCTTACATGTGTTGCTGGATTCTAAATTGCTTGCAATTTGGGGCAGGAAACACAGAGAAACTCTTGCTGTTAGTCGTTAGAAAGTGAAGAGTATTCATGTCAATTGACTCCCAGTGCAGAGCCCCCACTGCTATGTCTGGCTCCTGCTCAGAGGGGAAAAAAATACCTAGGCAACAAAATGTTATGAACTGTTTGGCTCAACTTAAAAACAACAACCCAACAACAAGTAACCTGAAGGCCGAAACTAATTGTAAGAAATCTTATCCCATAAACACTTGTCTTATGAAAGACAGGAGCTATGAAAAATAGGGTCAAATACAGCATGTCTTCTGCTATCCATAGCTGTGAAGTCCTGGAGGGTGACTAAATATAAATAGAATTTCTCTATATAAAGAAGCATGATGTCTATATGGATCAGCAGAAGATGGTTTCTCCCTTCCCCATTGAAGAACAAATGGTTACTCTTCTTTTTTTCCATCAGCTCTTGCATGCCTCAGGTCTCTCCCTTAAAGCATCATTTACAGAATGTTTTGATTGTCCGCCAGCAAACTGCTAATAAGATTTCTTACTGATAGGAAAAGAAACTGTGATTGCAGTTAAACCTGCTGATGTGGTCAAGGGCCCCATCGTACTTGTGGGTTTTTCTCTGTCAGCACGGTAAGCATGCTCCACATCTGAGCAGATGGCAAAAGGGGTCTGGTGTTAATGTGTGCTTGCCATCATGGTTGCAAGGATATAACTTTGGTGCATTTTTCCTGACTAGTTTTGTGTTTTTCTTGGTCAATTTAGCTTTTCAGTGCCCAACAGGATGAACTCTAAACAGCATTAAGTCTGCAGTTGAGTTTAATCCTGGAAAGCCTCACTAATGTTTCCCCCTTCCCATTCCCATTAGGCTTCAGAAATCAACAGTCACTTAAATTAACTTAGGTGCAGGAATATTTGTTTGCACTTTTTAAATACCTGGCTTCATTCTTACCTCATGATCACATTTTGCTTCATTGTCACTTTTTTTTTTCTTGCAGTCACACAATATTGAATATTGTTAACCGTTGATGTCAGCAATAACTTAAAACATATAAATGGCTTCATGGTGTTTCTGAATGCTTTAGGTAGGATTCATCTTTCCTGATTTTAGGCAATTGGTTTTATCCAGTCATCCTGCATCCTCCAAAATGCAAGTCATCCTGTCCTAGGATGGGCATCTCAGATGGTTTGACTTCCGAAGGGCTCCATCATTGCCCTTTGACTACAGAGGGAGCAAAGCAACTTGATTAGATTAAGCTAGACTAGATGTCTAAACTGAAAACTGCTGAAGTTAGGAGAGATGAATTCTAGCCCTCTAGGATAAAGGCAATTTTAATGAATGGAAAACACAGGTGATTTCACGGATTCAAATCTATGTATAAGGAAATAACTCACCACAGTGAAGAGTAAGGTCTTCATCTGATTTTGACTGAAAGTATAGATTAAATGCTTCTAAAATCTGAGAGAAATACGCATTTATTACATACCTTTATCAAGTTCTGGTAGACCTCTGAGTCAAAGAAAATGGAGAAGGTCATAAATTGTCTTCTGTGGATGATTCTTTTGTACCTGTGTGTGGCTGGATTTGTTAAGGAGTGCAGCTCCTCATGTACTTCTTACAGGAACAGAGCATTTCCCAGGGGAGGAAAATGTCACCTTCTTCAAGATGCAACTGTAAATAACTACTGTGGAGTCCAGTAATTCATAACTAAGTCATGTCTGACAGAACTGATAAGTATGTTCGATTGTGAGTTCAAAAATCAAAGCTGCTGTTATTAAAAAATAAATGCAAGACCTCTCTAGAAAGCCCACTTAATACCAAGGGAGTTGATAATATATTTGTGTGCTTTCTTAGAGCTGAAATGAATAACAATTTACGAATATATACACTTCTAATTAAGAAAAAATCTTTGTGTCAGGAATTTGTGGTGCTGGCATTTTCACTTTGCTTGCTTTAGCTTTTCACATTTAAATGGCCAAGCTTAAAGTAAGGTTCTTTAAATGTATATAGCATAGATAACAAAAGAAAGTCCTATTTCAGTGCAAATATTCCCCCTCAGTCCTTTTAGAATCATAGTACACATTTACAGTCATGACTCTGTGGTGCAGAGCAGCACTGTTAGAAATCCCCAGGCTGCCTTCAAGCAGTCAGCTGTGTCAGTATGGCACAGTACAGCCTCATGAAACAAGGCCAGCAGGTCCCCAATGCTGTGTATCCACATTACCTATTCCACAGCCATCTTCTTCTAGCTTGAATGATCCCATCGGCACCAGCCTGGAGATCTCAGCACCATGCTCCATTGCTTGCTGTATCATTTTGTAGTTTGTGCAAAGCTGGTGAGCTGTTCGGATCACACAGTGTTGCATCCGTTCTTGGCCTGGGTGACCAACACAGCTAAAGGCATATGCTGAATTATGAGGTAATGATTTTTTATACAATTTTAGTCCATGGTGTGCTGGATTCACAGAGTTATGTATGTGACTAAATGCCTAAACAGAGAGGTGCTGAAGTTAGGAGAGATTAATTCTACCCCTTTAGGATTAAGGCGATTTTCATGAATGGAAAACATAGGTGCTTCCACAGATTCAAATCTATGTATTGGGAAATACAAGTAATAATGAATCGTAAGGTCTTAATCTGATTTTAACTGAAAGTTACATATGTGACAGTGAATGGTGGTAAAGCTGATTGCCACTTAAACATATTACAGTGTTGACTAAATAGACACACAGTTGAAGTTCTATCCTGTTTTGGGATTAATTTTATACTGAAGGCATTCATCCACAAAAATCTGTTTTAAAAAAATTCTGAGCATGCAATTTGTTTACATGTATTACATTCCAAAAAGAAAGTAAAATTCCCTAAATGATGCTTCTCTTGCTAATAACTCAGTCAGCACTGTCATAGCTGTGTAGGGACACAGAAATCTACTAAAAAAATGAAGATGGCAAAATTCCAGTTATATAGTCAAATATATATCTATGGGCCCTATTTGATGCAAACAGGATGAAAACAGACTTATTATTATTATTTATGATTATTATTAAAAATAAGTGATGTGTTTTTTTAATTCTCCAAGTTTCTCCAGGAAACCAATATCTTAACTTTTGAAACTCTGCAGAGTAAGAAAAGAAATCAAAGTAAAATGAACTCCTTTATTTTGTAGCACAAAATTTCCATTGCTTCAAGTGCATCAGCACTGCAGCTACAAAGGAAAGCAACCATACAGTACACTTGGCACTGCTCACAAGAAATAATTCCTAGCAAATAAGATCATTCTGCAGTAGGGTCATAATTAGTTTTTTGTAGCCAGAGGAGGAGGAGGAATTATCCAAACCCCCTCTGCCCCTATCTGATGTAGCAACAGCAGCAGCAGAGTAAAGAGGAGCCACTCAGTAGTCTGTGTTAGCTTCAGGCTTGATGCTGAAACCTATGTTGGCTTTTGCATATGGGTGTATAGTGTTTATCAGTAACTCTAACATTAGACCTGTAATATGTGCCTCTTGGTGAAAGTTAATGCTGTATTCTTACTTGTGTCCTATGAAACTGTTCTGAATAGGCCAGGCTTTTTCTACTACTTTACAAAACAGCACAAAGGGTGAGCAAACACAACAAATACTGTATTTTGATTTTACATTTATTTATCTCCAGATCCATGGAGAAGGTTTATCTGAGAGTCAGATTTAATTACCTCTGAAAGTGAACCCAGTATGCAGACTTTAAGGCATTTAATATTCCTAGAGGAGGACTGAAAGCACTACTTTGGAAAAGGATATTTTCTACAGTCCCAGGAGCTCCAAGATAATCCCTATAATTTTGAGCAGTTAATTTTGTCTCTATTTTGGAGGCCAAGGGACTTAATTCATGTCAAGCAGTGGGGAAGGGAAATGCACAACTGGGAAGTGAAATGAAGGGCACTGTGCGTACAAGAAAGTACAGGAGGATAAAGAAATTGGAGAGAAAGGAAAGAAAGAGAAAGGGCAGATGTAATTTTCTGACTTCTCCCCTCCTTCCTTTGATCCCAGGAGTCCCTCAGTGCTGCCTCACAGAGAGACACTGTAACATTTGACCAGAGAGTCAAAGGAGAATATTGCTAGGGCCAGGGGACCAAAGGCTTCACTGCCTCACTAACTGTGCCCCAGGGAGAGACATGGGATTTGCTTCTCATCCTGTCTTCCACCCGTTCCCAGCTGAGCTCTGCTTGTTCTGCTCACAGCTGTTTGTTACACCTCCATGTCACCAAGTCACTTGGTACAGCAGTTGCTACACCTGAAGGAGAACTGTGCTGCTGTGCCCCTCAGCTTTAACCTGTACAGAAACAAAAACAAAAAGTTTCCCCTTCGCTTGAGAGGAAGTGAGGTTAAGTAGCTGCCTGGGTCATGTGACTTTCTAAGGGAAGATTTTGTCACAGCAGTACACTAACAGGTCACATGGCTGCATTGCCTTCCCAGGGGCTGAACCCAAGTTCAGCATCACACCCTTTTACAAAAAGGTCAGGCTCGCTTGACAAACACCAGCCAGTGCACCCCTCTCAGTTAATTTCTGCATCAAGCCCATTGCTTACTTCTGTTGGAGCCGTAGCACATAGAAAGACTTTGATTTACAGGTATTATCATAAGAAAATACAGAGGTGGAACATCTATTCCTCTTGCAAATTTGTGGCTATAAAGTAACTTTGTCTATTTTCTGCTATCATAAGTTATGCCAGCGACAGCAGGGAGTTGGCAGGCAACTTTGGTGTGCGGGATTAGAGCATGACATTGGAAAGTTGTGGCCTCATTTCAAAAAGGATGTTTTAAAAGTAGGAAGGGTTCAAAGAGCTACAAGAACACTTGTCCTCCTGAAAAGTCTTGTAGTGGAAGATTAGAGAGGCTCCAACTTCTTGGTTTAACCAAAAGTAAGATAAATATAGTTGAAAACAAGCTACAGACTGCTCTTTTATTTATCAGGAAAAAGATTTCAGTAAGGCTTTAATTTTCAAAGCTGAAGTTGGATACGTTCAATGAGAAATGAGGTGGTGTTTTACTTTTGGGATGAGAAGATAATTGTGCACTGGTTCATAAATGCTGACTAACATAATTTTCTCCATTCTACAAGTCAAGATGACATAGATGCCATTGAGCTTGCCTTGGGGCAAGAGGAAGCACAAAATTACCTTGTTCCAGACCTTCTTTGTTTGTTTGTTTGTTGGTTTTTGTTTGTTTGGAGAAGTATAGTCTTATATTTTTGCAAAACTAATCCCTATGAGGTCCATTCAAGGTAGGAGTGTCTGACAATTCATGTTTTTCAGTCTTCGTTCTGGCGCTCACTAGTGCCCTCTGACATGGTTGCACACCTGAAATATCCTTAGGGGCATGTTAAAAATTCTTACTGTAATGTCATGGTTGTAAGGTAGCAATGCTTTGCTTTTCTGGATAGGTTGGTTAGAGCCTTGTAGTGCCATCCCTGTGAACTAAACTCAGACTTACAGCTGTAGTTTGCTCTACTGACCTTCTCGCTTTGTTCTCGTGTTTTATACTTAGCGCAGCTACTGAAGTGGATACAGAACTTCAGCCTGAGAAATGGTTTCAGTGTGGAAATTGAGTTCTTCATTCAGAATGTAAAAAATTCAGGCTCCTGTATCTGCCTCCTGAGTGGAAGAGGGGGAGGGGGAAGAGAGAGAAAAAAGAAAGAAAAGGAAAATAAAATAAATGTATATTTTGTCAAAGCAGTACTCTGAGTAAGTCTATAGGTCTATAAGTGTTGTTAGGTAGAATGCATGGGATTTGAAAGCAGTTGGAAAACAAGTCGTGTATATTGGTATGAGGCCACTGCAGAATATGACCGGACAGCAATATATCATATTGAGGAAATATTTAGGAATTGGAAGTTACTGTCATCTAACGTTTGTCTGCCATCATCTTTCCAATGCATGGTACATATAGTTCGATGTTACCAGTGAGCGTTTTGTTTCTGCTGGCCCATTTAGTGTTTTCACAGGTACCAAAAGTAACTTTGTTTTAAATCTTTAGAACTGCAAGAGGACTTTAAGAGTACTTTAAAATTGTTTTTAAGAGCAGCAAAGAACTGGTAAGATGTATAAGTTCTAAATTTTCAATTTTTGTAAACTTCATGCTAAGATAAAGCCATGTTTGGATAATTTTGACTTTCTTTCTTCACAAGCATCTCCACACAAACTGACAAGAGTCTGTATGCAGTCAGCTTGGCTGAACTGCCTGCATTCTGCGTTGGATTCTTACTAATTGTCTGTACAGCTACCTTTAATGCATTTAACAGTAGTGTCAAGAAATAAATGTGAAAGTTATTCTCTTGTGCTTCTATTGTAGAAACCAATGAATTTCTTCTTATTCTCCATCAAATTTCCTATTCGCAGCCCTGTTGTAAACCTTCACTCCTTTTTTTTTTCCCTTTTGTCACCTGCTTTCTGCTATAATGATGGCTTGACTTTCTCTTGAAATGTCTTATTTATGACAGATTGCCTGTGAATCCTTACTTTTTCAACACAAGTTCCATCTGTCCTATTACTTTGGCTCCTACAGAGGTTGAAAACAAGCATACAACCTGGAAAATGAACCCAGACATTCCAAACACTGAATTCATCCAGCCAATAAAGCTTAACTTCTTTTGCTAAACAATGATTTAAAATACTTTAAATAGCTACAGAGTTTGTTTCAGTCTGCCTTGCTGTTGTTCTCAAATTCTGAAAAGGTCAAGGGAGGCAGTCAGGTGGGGTGCTAATTTGCTGTATCATTAATAACCATCATCATTATCTCTCCATAAATGTGTGTGTGTGTGTGTTATTTTTATCAATATAGAGCAATTGATGCATAACTGTATAGTATGCTGCTCATAATGGAAGGGTTTTGTTCTTGCTTGCTGGCTAATGGGAACATACATAGTCTCATGAGCTTCCAGCGCATCTCTTTTAAGCTGCAGAGGGTAACAGCAATCCTAAATGGTAAGAATTCATGCAAAATATGCTAAAAATAGGGGAAAGTTCACAGTAACTAGATCAGTTCACCAAATGTGTCTAGATCTATGAACAGATCTGCCAGCAGCTGAGCCGCCCCATGAAAGGCAGTGGTCATAATCCTTAATCAACAATTCATTTACATTTTAAAAAATCCCAAAATTAGCTTAAGGTAAGCAAATAAGAGTAAGATACCTGTCTTATCTTTACTTGAGATCATGTTATTACAGGAGAAAGAACAGTCTGCAAACTTTTTTTCTTCAGAATTTAATAGAATGACATAAAATATGCTTGAGATCTGCCAGCTTCCCATGAAAACAGAATTGGGTGACATGTACATGCAAACAATGGGAGTACCTGCTCCAGAATGATCGTTCATTTAGCTTTGGAGTGCTTTATGTATGTGATAATGGCAGGTCTTTCAATTAATTATCAGGATGAGTTAACCTGTCTTTGTTCAAAGAGAGTTGTACATAGAAACAGAAGAGCTTGATTTGAGAGATACTTATGATTTGAACATTAAAGCCAAGGTAGATACTTTCTTCCTTTTTGCCAGTCTACTTATAAAGATGTGTATTTAAACCCTTAAAGTATTTGGGGTTTTTAAAAAAACATATGCACAGGTGCTGGAGATTTTTATAGAAGTAAAGATGCAGATTCTTTCTTGGACCTCATAGCTTTTATGCATTTTGTATTTTCAAAGAAGATTAATTACTCACGGTCAGAAGCAATGTTGGAATAGCAGCTGATGACATGCAACCTTGTAGGCTTAACTTTTGCACTTGGAATTCCTCCTAGAAATCTGTAACCAAGTACAGACTGAACTCAGTGTGTTCATAAGCTCAACCTTATATGTTAGATATTTAATTGAAGCTATGAAAAGGCTAATTACTAGCTTAGTCGTTGTCTATGCATTTATAATCAGAACATAGCATTCGACCTTAGTTTCAAACCCATTCTGTTTGAGATGGAATATGAGATGTTCATCTTGGGAGTGTAAAGACCATGCTTTCACCCTGTGCTAGAGGAACAGTTTCACTTGCTACCACTTCCTTCCCCCAATTTGTCTGGAGAATTTAGAAATTTCAATGAAAAGGTATAATTTTGGGCTACTAAGCCATATGCATAAGATCTAGGTTTTTCCCCCAGAACACTGCCATGATCACAAAGATAGTTGTCCGGGAGACCCTACCTGTAGGTCAAAGAAAAGACAGCAGTTCCTTAAGGACCTCAATGTGAGGTGAGAGAGGGGATTGACCTGGGGTTCACCTTGGTCTACTGCCCTTGTCTTGGAGAAGACGTTGCTGCACCCATGTGAGTGGAAGGCAAGTGCCTGGAGGCACATCTCAGGTCTGCATGCAACATTACGTGGGTGAGTGAGCTGTGCTCACGTCACCTGAGCAACCAAAGACCCTAATCCAAAATAAGGCCTAGGCAGTCCCAAAAGGCTCTGCCCAACCTGGTGTGCTTTGAGACTACCAGCAAACAGCTGTCACGATTCAAAAGGATATCTGTAGTGGGTAGCTAAAAACTCAGTCCAATCTCACAACTGCTCACCCACCAATTCTCAGCTGAATTACAAACTGCCTTTAGTGAGTAGGTAGGTGTGTTAGGGGTACTGACCTCAGTCAGCATTTGCAGGATTGCTCCCAAAAGTTTTTGAATCTACAAGACAGCTGATGTTTTGGCTGGTGTTGGAGGCATGTGTGTGTGACATTTTTATTTCTGTATCCTGAGTTATACTATTGTGTGAAGCTTCTGGCAAGACGTTATTATGTGTCAAATTTCTACTCAAGTGATTTAAACTTCCATTGTATTTGTTATTCCACTGTTGGTATGTTTGGTTTATGTTTTTGGTTTTTATTTTTTTTTCTAAGAGAAAATGAAGGCAGAAAGGGAAAATACAAAAATTCTCAAATATTCAGGGATGGAAAACATTCACAACTTATCCACTTTGTCTCCAGATCTATTAATGCCCTTCACTCCAGCTGAAGATCAAGAGCAGCTGACAGGGCTGGAAGTGTAGCTTCAGACAGGCAATATTTTATACTGGTATAGGTGGTTCTGCAGCTTGACAGTCTGAGAGCTAAGGAGATTTTGAGGGAAAGAAGAACAGACTTGGACCCATATCACCCTACCAGCAGTGCAGCTTAACAAATAGTTACCAGCCCTATATTTGTGGTATTTTTGTCACTTGAGCAGCTCAGAATGTGGGGTTTTTTCTGGAATAAGGCCAGCTTCTCCCTCCACAGAGCAGCAAGACTCATTCTGTTCATCTCATTTTTTCTGGCCTGGGCTTCTGATCACTTTACTAATCTTTTGAAGGATGTAATAAAACTAAAATAAATATCAAGCTGAAAACAACAAAATTATTTGGACAAGTAGAGGAGAGATGTGGTTTTCAAAACGTAGAGAATAATCAAATAAAAGCTGAAAGGCTAACTTTGGAGTTATTTTCAGTTCTTGCAGCTGGAAGGAATCTTCCCTGCTGAAGCAAGAACCTCCATCACCTGTAACCTAGCATCATGTTCTGCTTTAATATGTCTGTAGTGTCTTTGTAATGATTAGCTATAGCAGTGGGACTGAACTATGTCCAGAATGACGACCTACCTTCTCTTCAGATCTCCAGTACTCTCCATTCTTGAAAGTCACAGGGATTCCCATAACTTATTCAGTGTAATATTTACACATGGATCTAAACTCTGTTTTGCTACACAGCTATGCCAACAACAGTACAGTTGGAAAAATTAAACTTTAAGGGGTGAAAGTTATTCCTATTCTCGGATGTCATATATAGATTATCTACAAAGACACAGTGAGTCAGGAAGATGCTGTTATCAGTTTACATTTCTGGGAACTTGTACCTCTAGACTTGAGTGCTCTCCCTGGATAAAGTTGTGCTTTTTCAGCCTTCCAAAACCTTATTTTTCTACCCTTTCATTTTGCTTTCGCTGATGATTTAAGTTGCTAACGTCTCAGAAGTGCTCATCTCAAGCCTCAATTATCCTGAAAATTGAATTTCAGAGGATAACTCTACTGTAGAACCAATGGAACTGGATGCCAGTAATGTATGATTTGTAGATGTATGAGCTGCTTGAGAATATTAAACAATAAGTCCTATCTGAGTTAACAGATAAGGTCTAATTAAAAGGCTTCCAGTGTTAGGGTCTGTGCTTGGGAGGCAGGAGGGCTCAGGGCCACATTAAGAAGATAAGTGTTAGATCAGTGAGGAAGAGAGTATGGAGAAAATAGTTATGTGAAATGAGGTATTAATATCTTTGAAGAGATACTTATATTATTTTCCAGAAACTACAAAATATTATAGGAAGAAGAGTGAGAAAGAGGCTCATTATTTCAGTAATTCAGAAGTTGTACTGGGGCTGTTCATGTGGTGAGCCCATGATAAGGACCAAAAAACTCTCCAGTCACCAGTACAGGAAAATGAGGGCTTCACTAAAGGGGACTCCAGAGACGCTGAATCTCTGGGATGATTTAAGTACAAGTCTGCAGGGTAGTTTTTCATGCAAACAAATGTAGAAAGCACAGGTCAGTCCCTAAACATAATACCTGCTTCATGGACTTGTGGAAGGGCAGTCTGGTGTTAGCTCCTACATCTCTGCCATGAATGTCCCATGCTCTTAAGATACTCATGGGGAAAGAACTGCCTGTGCAATACCTGTCTCTCTAATTGATAGCAAATAATTGCTATGTTATTTTCTTGTGCTTATGTGTGTTATGCAAGCAATCCCCTGTCTTGCAATTAAGATAAAATTACTTTCTATTCTGGGAAGTACAAGCCTGCTTACTATGGGGACTGTGTTAAAGTGCTCTACTCTGAGACCTGCCTGGGCCAGATGTATCTCCCTTCTGCTGCAAGAGTAAGAGCCAACCACCTTTTTATCTCTACCTCCATAGCTCCTCATGTTTGGCAAAGTGTTTAAGAAATGCTATTCTTATGAGGGAATAGTTCTGTTTTCCCTTTTCTGAGTCCTTACATGCTGAAAGCTAAGCACCAGCTTTAGTATAGGGTTTTGTCACCCAGCAGAAATTAAGGAGAAGGAATAATGGCTCAGTGCATCCTTTGGGTAGTAACCCTTCTAATTAATTTTCTTCACTTGGTAGGTAACTCAAGTTGGTTGCCTTAAGCCAAGAGGGAAGCACCTGCTATATTTTTTTGTGTTATTAAGCATATTTCAGCAACTGTTCTCATACTAAGTTTCTCCCACTGTGACCTCCTTGAAAGAATAAGTGCAACTCTGGACAAGTAGGGGTTGCAGAATCGTCTTCAAAGGCCCTTTCATGTTATATTTTTATCTCTGTCCTAACACTAGCTAGCCGTTTCTACAAAGATGTGATTTCTGCCTTTGATAAACAAGGTTACTTAAAATCCTCAAACAGCTTAATAACATCTATGACAGAAACTCCTATTTATGATGCTATTGAAAACCTTTCAGGATCCCTGCATACCAAATACCTAAGCTACTATCTCTACATCTTTCCTAGCAAGTCTGTTTATTCACAGCCAAGGCCTCCAAGGCATCTTACAGACATGTTCTTTATGAAGTTATTTTCACTTTGTTGTATTTTGTTAGAGCTCGTAAAAAGACCTACCAATAAAAAACTTGCTCTAGCTCAGATCTTATGTAAACACTGATGCCTTAATTCCCACAGTACACTGCCATATTTTAAATATTCCATTCTTTACTTACTACTGATTAGACAACAGATTTTTTTTTAATTTACATGATCTTTTTCTTACAGTTTTCGTTATACCAATTTTCCTGGTGATGATGACAGTATAAATTTGTGTGAGAGGATTTGGACTAATGAGTCTGCTGAATAACAATAAGGTCAGATTTCAACTACATAATAATATCGTAGCAAAGATAAAATACTGGATATCCTTCTTCGTTGCTTAAAATTGAGGCATGTATTGACCTCACTCAGAGATGCTGGATTTCTTGAAGACATGCAGATAGTTTTCAGTGATCATTTCAAAGGTACCTTTCCAATAGCAACAACAAAATATAACTACTATTATCGGAGTCCAAAAATCCAAATTGTTCAGATTCTGGTGAAACTTTCAAAGCCTTTTTGATTGTCAAATTGCCTGCTTAAGATGTGGCTAGCAAGTTGTTACTTTTCCTCCTGACAGTCAAATGGTATAATCAGAACCTACATGACATATTTGTCTGTCTTTAGTGTTTTATCACATTGCTCTGTTCTTTCATCTAGAAATTAGTACTTGTCCTGCTATGCAAATGTATCCATCTATTCATTAGTCTGTCAGAATGTCTATAAATATTAGATTGTTTTGAGGAGTTAGTGCCTAATCTGTCAGATGAAAATATTTTTCTCTTGCTTTCTAGCACATGCACTGTGGTAGATGCAATTGTATTCTGAGATGCATGAAAACCCAGAAGTTATAGCTATTTAGCTGGCGGGTGCCTTGAAAGTGTGTCACACAAATTACCCAGCTGGAGAGAATTGAAACCAGAGTGAAATCCTGTTATTATCTTCAAAAACATATGGACAGAAAAAAATATATTGACTTCACAAGGCAGTTGAGGCCCATCTTTTAAATGACTTTTTTCAGTTACCAGTATATGGGCTCAGTCAACGAACAGAAGTACCCTGAATGATATTTCAGTCCTTACATTTCATTGAAGATCTATTTTCTTTCTTCCCCTCACTGAAACCTCTTGGACTATCTGGTTACAGAATGTCTCAAAATATCCTCTGGCAGCCAAGTGAAAGTAGTAAAATGATTTTGTTTCTTTTGCCTCTTTTCCAAAATGGAATCACTCTGAAATCCATCAAGTAGTGTAATAGCAACACATTGTACATACTCTGAAATAGAAGAGGTGTAAAATTATCTTGGCAATAGGAGTTGTTATTAAGAGTGCCTGTCCTTTGTCAGATAGCTCTGGAAGAGAAGAGAGGCTTTGCAGGGAATGATATTTACACCCACAGCCACATGTCCATTTGTGCTCACACATACACTTTTCAAAACACTACAGTGTGCGCTGACAGCCTGCAAAGGATCAGCTTCAGAAATTTCCTTTGAGTCATTTCGTAGCCTCCAGCTGTGGCTGGAAAAGGTGTTTGTGATCAAACTGAAATGTAAAACTACGATACTATAAATAGTACCAAGTTCTACTTGCTGGAGAACTTCCTTCTGTAATACTATCTTGAATTCTTCCTGAAGAAAGTAAAATCTGTGTAGTAAAAACATTTCTTTTGTATCTTTTTGGTATTAAAAAATGTTGACAATTGCTTACTGGAATCATTTCTGCCTCAGCTAAGTACTGGTAGAGTCAGGAAAGAAAAGCTTGTTTTCATATTTTATTAGGGTTTGGTTTTGTTTTTGTTTTTGTTTTTAATATTACTCCTACTCTGGTCTGTAATGAGTCACCCACTTGGATGCAACCTTTGTTGATTTCACAGGAAACAGCACCTTGGGCCACAAGTCCTTCAGAGGGAAAATACCCAACCTGTCTTGCCTGCCTACATACCTTTCCTCATTTCTGGGTTTCAAGTAATGTACCTCAATCTGCGCATCAGTTTTTCAGCTCATCCTTGCCTCAGTCCCTTCAGGCTACTACTGCTGCAACATGAAAACAGGAATAAGGAACCTACTGATGATATCTGTGTGCAGTTTGAGGGAGTTCAATGCCTGGATACACTAGAGGATCTAGGAGTGCATTTCTAAGTAATTTGAATAATAACCACCACCCACCTGCCTTCTTGCAGAAGAGTTAGAGAGCAATCATAGCATCTTGTAACCCACTGGTATCTGAAGTTCCCATTCCTAAGAAGGGAATTCAGCCACCTAATCACAGGTGTCTGGTACTAAATATCTTTGGGCCCCTGCTTGGGGTTGGAGAGGAAGCTTGAGGGTTGGTGTCATTCCTCTGTATGTCTAAGATGGTAGTAAACACCTGAGTCCTACCAATAATGTCTAGAGCTTTTTATGTTCTGGGTATGACTTTTAATCTCAAATCTGAGATTTTCAGGGTCTGAATGAGAAATATGCATATTAGTGCTTTTTCAACCCACAGTCCAGTTTTTCTTTCTTTATGTAGGTTGGACAATGATTTGTCTTCTAGAGTATCAAGGTTTTGCAGTAACATATATCTAACATATATCTTATCATTCCACACTGTTTTATTATTGTAAGGTTCCAAAATGGGTGAATTAAGAATTCTTCAGAATATGTTTTATTCTTTTCTTCCAAGAAAATAAAGTATATTATGATGGCTTTGTTATTGGAGAATTGGGGTTTTATAAAGCTACCTTAGAGTAGAGAATTGGTTCTTTCACTAAAGGGATTACTAAATACCTGCATACTTACATTATGAAGAGTAGCCTTGGGAGGATGGGCATGTATGCTCCTGCACCTGCCAGAGACTGTGGCAGTGATCCTAGGCAACATGAGGTTACATCTCTGGAGGAAACAATTTTAATTACGAGCGATCATTCCTCAGTGTTCTTTCTAATTTTGTATTGTCAAAACTGCTCTTCTTCCTATTTACATGTACAAGGCCATACGTGCACAGGCAAAATGAGACAATTCCACATATGACCACCGATAAACTGCCATTTGCAAGTGCAATTGTTGTGTGCGCTAACAGAGTGGATGGTTCAGGTTCTGCTTGGTATTTGGCCCGTAAAGGGCAGCTGGTGACAAGCTATTAAGAAAGAAGAGTAACAGATTGGGTTTGCTGGGACAACAGGCTAGACAGTTTTAGTGCTGCCATGTTTACCCTCTACTTGAGGGAAATGACTGATATCAGATGCCAGAAATGTCTTATTGTGAGTTTTACTCACATCCATTTTCTCTTTAAAGAAAAGGGAATAAAACTGTGGCTGTCGTAACAGTTACCGATTGGAAAGTATTTGGATCAGAAAAGAAGCTGCCTGCTACTCCTATTTCTCTGTTCTTGTTTCAGTTCTTCCTAAATATGTGATTTCAAGTCTTCTTCCCCCTCCCCACACCCTCCAGATAACAAAACAGTATAGTCATGTCCATTACCCAGAAGGAAACACACCTTTTAACAGAAAGATAGCACTTAAATCAGCAAGTGAGAGTTAAATCATCCAGTTGAGTAAAGGATGAGAAATACTTAGCAGTCTGGGTAGATGAGCCATTTTGGAACGAAGTCAAGGATTAAAAAAGAGTTAAAGAAGTCCTAAAAAAATAACACCAAAAGAAGAATTAGAAATTTAAAAAAAATAGCTGTGTGATAGAGTAGGAGTTTGACGTGTGTTAGTAATTCCAATAAACAATTTAAATAAGTAATGCTGCAGTAAATAAAGACAAGAAGGAGGAAATGGCAAAGTTACCTTAAGTTGAGGGGCCAATCAGTTCAGAGGCTGAACCAGTGCTATACTAACTAAGTATTCAGGATAATGCTGCTCCTTTATTTTTCTTTGGGTAGAAAAGCTGAGTTTAAGAATCAAGAAAAGGCTCTGCCAAGGCTTCAGCTTGACTCGGTGAACACCAGCTCCAGCTGTCAACCCTAGTAGAAGCTTTCAGCTGGATAAGCATGACCTTATCTTTGGGGTGAGGTTTCTTTCATGGGCACCATGTTGATCACAGGATCCCATTTTATGAAGAACCATGGAAGAGCTGTATAGAACAGTTGGAAGTTATATAAAACATAGTAAGGCCTTTCCCAGATCATCTCTTTCCAGTACAATGTTCTTCTGTCTTCTTTTTGTAGTAATGCTAACCATTCAGAAATCACAGGTGCTGTGTTAGGCTTCCTGATGCCAATGCAGTCCTAGTATGAAGATATCCTTCAGTCACTATGAACCAAAGATTTTCACGAGGTAACCGAAAATAAAGTCTTTGTGGTGTGATTCCACATAACACCTAGATGAGGTGACACAGACCAGTAGGATTTAAGCTGAAGATACCCATCTGACTGCAGCATTCATAGGGACACTGATCCAAGGGTCATAGCTTAAATAACAGAAAACAAGGGACCCATATTCAGGAGCCAGAAGACTTCCCTGTCCCTTCTGTGGCTGCAAAAAAGTCTGTGCTGAGCTATGAGGCTGCTGAAATGGACAGCAAGAAGGCAGGAGAGAGTCTGTGCTTGAACAGGAGAAGGCAGCTGTAGGGAGCCATGGGCACGGCCTGCCCTTATGCAAGGACACAAACTATGCTTTCCTGAGCCATCTTTCTAGTGGCTGAGCATACCATATAAGCATGTGACATACTCATGACAGGACGAAGCATTTCCAGGTATGCCTGGCTAATGAATGCTGTTGAGTCAGTAGAGATAAAGTGTTGGGTTAGTAAGAAACTGGGTTGTTCTACTGTACTGGGAGGCATCCAGACTGTGAGATGTGGCTGTAGCTTCTATAAATATATCCAAGTCAGCTTTCTGTCAACACCTTTGGGTACCAATGACAGAGTATTTTCAACAGCATAGGTCTCATCATGGGCTTCTCATTGGACTGTTAAGACAGACTCAGTTTCAATTAAAGCAAGACTGAGCGTGTCTCCAGGAGATGCAGTCACAACTTTGAAGAAAAAACACAGATGATTGTATAGGTCAAAATGGAACAACTCTAGAAAACACGTGCTCTGACATTTTGGAAAGCAGTGAATGAATGGCCCATACATGACAGTAGGAATATAAGCTTAGGTGTCTGGGGATACATCAAGGTAAAAAGTTTTTTTCCTGAAGCAGGGCAGTGCAAATGCAGTCTGAGGAAGAGGTATGAATTGCTCTGTCCTTTAGGGATGTTTTAAGACAGTTAGAAACAATATTTCTTCTCGTACTGAACAATAGCATTCTTTAGAATAGGAGATTATATTATTCGTGAAGATTTCCAGGCAAGATCTGTCATTCTTCATTGTAAATCTTGTGCTTACAGACTGCTCAAACAATTCTCTTATGGAGAATCAGAGTTACTGTTAGATAACCAGGAAGTTACTCCAGCTAAAACCACATATTTTAACATTTATCTGGAAACAATAGCACAGCCATCTCATTCAAGATTTGTGTCTTTGCTATAGCTTTGAAGACTGGCTCATTAGTGATGCCATTGCAATGGGTAGGTTCACTTTGATACTGTTTACAGCTGCAGTGCCAAAAAACCAGACTGATTTCCTGAGACAGGTTTCATCCTCAGGATATGGTCAGACTACTCTGCTCCTTGTTTTCAGTTAGATTTCAGAGTCCTAGTTTTAACCCATAATGTTTCAAATAATCTCCTTGAGAGGTTCTGCCTGTCCTAGGCACCCGAGCCATTTTATCTGAAGACCTCTGTTTTAAATGAGAAGTGGTGTATAGTGAAGTTTTCCCTGTAAGCATTTTTTGGGGCTGGATACTTGATATTCCTGGGCTAGGAGTTGTATACACTGTTAAACGTTCATTTTTCTCAATGATAAATGCATTTAAATAAAATATGTAGGCTTTTGTTATTTTGTTGTTACTATTCCAACACTACAGATTGCTCATAATATGTGAGCGCCTATAGCTATTTGGAAGGATGGATACTAGCATGTTGAGTATAAATCTAAGTTAATAGAGATATGTGATTTATGTGCATATGATGTTTCAGCAAGCACTCAAGAGGCAAGCTGTTTGTAAAAGAAACATAGTGCTTCTATTAACTTTCATAAATACCCTGCTCACTCCTTTGAGAATTCACACAGAGCATGTGCATCTGTAACAGCATAGTAGCAGTGCATGCAGTGGTATGACTAGGGGAAATACAATTCTGTTTACTGCCTGTAACATCTTTGATTGTTGATTATTCTTGTCTTTGAGCCCAAAAGAGTCAGAAGATTGCCAGGAGTTAGCTCAAGACAGCAGATCTTAATGAGTGTGACTATGATCCCTCTATAGAGAAGAGTGTTTTTTTCTTCCTTTGTGGTTTTCCTTTCTATCTACAGCACTGAAAAAAAAATGTTAAATTGCTCTGTATGGAAGTGATCTACTGTCTGCAGAGCCCTTACCAAGATAAAGACACAAAGAATGAGCTTGTATTAAAGGTGCTGGATTCAATATATTTGGGCTCAGTCATGGATTTTTCCATTTGGCCTTTGTCATGTCCCTTGATTTCCCTGCTGAAATTCCTCATCTGCAAAACTGATCAATAAAATTAATGTCTTTAGCTGATCTATTTAGGAAACAGGCTATTCAGGATGTGGGCTAGGTCTCTATGTGAATACACAGAACCTGGAACAGTTAGGGTTAGACCTTGCTGTGAAGGAACCACTTTATTACCAGTAGCATATGATAAGAAAGACTTAGTCCAAAATCCTGCTGTGCCTTAGATTTCTGTCAGTAAACAAGAGCAATGAGGTCTCCTGATCTTGAACACATGTTAGAAAGTCTGCTGAGCTAGTTAACGGTGCCCTATTGTCTGAAGTGTTTATTGGATTCATTAAGCACCGGAAGCTGCAGATGAAAAACGGGTATGTTTTAATCTCCTCATCCCTGCTGCTACTTTTCACTTTTTGTTCACGTTGAAATCTCTGCTTTAATTAAATGTTCAGTTCCTCCTTGTGATTTCTGCATACATGGTTTCAACAGCATGAAGCAATGTTTCTTTGTGGCAAAAGATATATCTAGACTTGTTAGTCTATCCTCTAGTGTCTTAGAGATGGCTTCCTGGTAGTGTCCTCCTAAATATTCTGCTTTAAACATAACTGTATGACTTTTTCCTCCAAGTAAAACTGTGTTGCCTGGGACTGGCTAGACAAGCCCACTGTGCAGAATTGATTTTTGTGTTTCATAGGGTACTGATGACTCTCATGCATCTATTGCAAGATTTTTGCCTTTTAATGGACTTTCCAACTGAAAGCTCAAACAGCAGCAGTAAGCTGATCTACATGAGAACATTAGCTGTCAGCTCAAAAAGAAAAATACTGTTTAGCTCTCAAGACTGCACAGGAAAAAAAAACCAGACTCATGAAGCAAGTGCAAAACCCAAAGTGCTCAGAAGAGCAACTAAATGTTTAAAATATTAGTTTAAGGTATTTAACCACTGTTGTGTATTTAAGAGCTGATGGTAATACCTGTCTTTTATGTAGCATGCCTAATTAGTTGATTTTAAAAATTAAAGTATAGTGAGATTGATATCCAGCAGTGGGAGTATTATTTGAATACAAAGCTTCTGGAGACAGATAGGCCAAACCATTTATTGAATACTACTGACTTCAACCCAACTCAAATTGTCCACTTATTCCTGCAGAGCATTTTGAAGAAGGTTGTACTTTTTAGGCTAAGTGAGAAAGAGAGAATATTCTGGAAGCTAGGGGAGGTTTCAGCTCAATCATCCTTCATTCTTCCTTTTATTTTCTCAGTGTTTAACATAATTTCTTATTATTTACTACTTTTTTGCATTCTTCTATTCTACTGCATATAATGACTTGAAGGCTGAAAAAAATGTTATGTGGCTTCCTGAACATCTTGCACTGTGGAAAAAATGTTTGGAAATAAAGTGCACACAGACTGTCAGATCGAAGATTTCAAAAAGATTATTTGCTCAGGTTTCCCATCATATGTTATTACAGTGAAGTTACTGGAAAATACATGTTCTTATGGAAACAGAAAACATCTGGAGGTCTGGTTTTGTTTTTTTCTTTTTTTTTCTGGAGTAGTGACAGAAAGGTGGGGTGACCTTCTCACGGAAGCCCGTGGTGTAATGTCAGCAGTATTTTCCTTGAGGTGCAGTGAAAATTAATATTTTCTTTCTCTTCAAACATACTTCATAAGACTTTACTTTTCATAGCTTTGTACTTGTCAAGGCTCATTGAGTAATAGTGTGAGGCAGTAAAGTATTGTAATATCTCAGTTCATGTCCTTCCATCCATCCTTATTTAAGATCTACAATTATTTCTTGCAGTGTTCTCTCTTTTTGGATTTTTTTGTAGTTTTTGGGTTTTTTTGTATTGTTTTGTTTTGTTTTGTTTATTTTTCTTCCTGTAGTTAATTTTTCTTTCTATATTCTTTCCTGTATTAGTTGCCTAGGAAGGTCTTATTTTTAGACTTTTTGATATAAACCCTCTCCCCTCCCACACTTTCAGAAATATTTCATTTTTAATCCTACATTTTTAATGGGGAAAAATCAAAACCCATTTTCTTGTGGATAAAGACTATGTATTACTTTTCTAACGTCTACGGCACCTGAGACCTATTCTTTAGTACTGGGACAAAATTTCTTGTATATGTGGTATTAAGAAACCAAGTAATTACCCAGATATGTAACACAAACAACAGATTATGTGTTTTAGATTGCAGAAATGAGCAACAAAAATACATAATATTTTTTTGTTTTTCTGTAACCTAGGACATCATCTTATCTTTTTCAAATTTTAAAACTGTTTACAGGAGTCACTGAGATTGTGCGAATCCTTTAACTCATAGTTGTTCTTCTGAAAACTTCTGAAGAGCTCAAATGCAGGCAGTTTTTCAGCCTTGGTGGAAATAAATTGATCCTCAATAAGTGAGGAATGGTTTTGGAAATACTGTTTTACATTTCTTCAGATAAATCTCTGCTCCTGAGGATTACATTGAGCATGAGAAATGTTGAAGCCATATCTCATGCTTAGAAATAGTTTTTGTTCTTTTCTTTGTTTGTTTTATGGCTCAGAATTAATTAATAAGGCTTACTTGAGCTCTTCAGACTTTCCAACACCCTAGTTCATGGAAGGACTTTCTCCCTTTCTGTAATCTACACCTGCAGGGCAGAAGTGGTGAGAGAGGAGGGAGTTCACAGAAGAGGGTCCAGAGCATGAGAGACTGTGGGACAGCATTTTCTTCTGTGTAGAATGAACTACGTGTCACATCCTGTTTGAATTGGACAGCTGGGTCCTGCCTGGCCCTTTGGATCCCTGTAAAGGAAACACTGATGCACAGAAATGGCATCTGAATTTCTACCCTGGGTACACAGCTGGTTCTCATGGTGTACTGTAGTGGTATGGGGAGAAAGAGGGATATGTATTCATTCATTTAAATGCTTAGAAGTATAAAGGCTGTATTAAAATATAAAAAATATCCTCTGCAAGTTTAAGGATGTATAGTTTTTCAGACCGACTGGTGACAGATGATCAACATCTATCAAATGTCAGATCTCACTGCCTCACCAGAAGCACGATGACCAGAAGCACACCCTCAGAGGCGTACATGTGTGTCCTCTCATGGCTACACAGTGTTTGCCTTCAACTTACTAAAGAGAAAAGGCCAAATCATGCTTTCTTGGAATAGGCACAGTGTTCCCAGTGAAGTCATAGAAAAGGCACATCTTCCACTGTGTGGTGAAAACCTACCCAAAACCATGCCTTCAGATAATTCCTCACACCTAATTAAGGGATTGTTAGCTCTCTGTATGAGGCATACTAGAACTTTTCACATTATTCCTTGCTAAATGACAATTTTCAGAGTGGCTGTGAATGGACCATTTCAATAGATGTCAAGAGCTTTAGAGGAAACGTGGATTGCTGAAGTGGAGAAAGTTCAAGAGGGAAGGAACACCAAAGTGAAAAATGAGATCTTAAAGAGAATTGAAGAGTAGGGGAAAAGAAGGATGTAGAGAAGCTGTCTCTTCCTTGTGAGATTTTGTTCAATTAGATTTTCACCATACTTCCAAACTGACTAGAAGCATTACACTTGCAAATCCTGACGCAGGTTCTGTCAAATTAATGGCCCATTAGAGAGTCAGACTTTCACACTGTTTGTGAAGTGCAATCATGCAGATACACTGCAGTCATGCACTAAATGGACCTAAAAAAAGAGCCAGAAAACACCCCAGAAAAAATTATTTCATCTGATTTCTCTCATTCCCACCCCTCCTCAGCTAATACCTTTTGATAGGCAATGACACAGTATGGTGCTATGAACATGTAGCAGCAGAATCTTTATTTGGAAAATCTGTCTAATGGCAATTTTTTGCCACTGGGATAGCCTGAGGACTCTCTCTAGTTTCAAATCTTGTCAAAAAGAGTGAGTGTCTGAGTGGATAAGAAAGGTGATTCAGTGATAAGGAAGGTGATTCAGTTCATCTATTAGTTACAGAGGACTAGTTCAGTCCTGGAAACCTTTCAAGTGTAGATAGGAAGGAAGTGTGGGAAGATTCCGGTTTTAAGATAGAGCCAGGTCCAGCAACCACACTCCTATCTGCAGAGACACAAGAAGAGGTGGTAATATTTTTAAAAGTGGATAAAGCCTCTGCTTGGGTGCTTAGCAGATATCCAGTGAGCCACTAAAAATTTAAAAAGTTCATCCTCAGGAAAAAAAAATAAATTATAATTATAAATTTATACTTAAACAGATGTTTTTAGGAAGGATTTAACTCTTTTGATTTAAAAAGCCTGAGGGCTGATCAGTGAGAGAACACCATCTGAGAGAGAAGGGGCAGCAACCACTTGGATCCAGTAGCTGAAGTAATAACCTTGTCTGCCGAGTGGAAAACAGCCACAGACAGAGATGTTTACATGCTTTTTCGTTCATATTGGCCTTCTCTGAGAAAGAAGGAAGACAGCTGCTTCCCTGTGCAATGTTTGCCATAAAGCTGAAGTATGAAATGGCACCTTCTGATCCACAGTATCCTGTCTGTTCAGAAAACCTAGAAAACAAGAAGCTCCTGTACAGGTTCATCATCGGCATGTTATGGATACAATGCTGCCCTTATCACACATTGCTGACATTCTGTGTATACTCTGTTATGCCAGTGTTTTTACAGCTTTTGAGAAGTCATACAAGACGGAACTGCAAGAGGACTCTAACCATTTATATATGCAGTTAATTAGAACATTCAAATTTATTTAAATTCTTGTCAGTGTTTTTATCCAATTCAAAGGTTACATCATTCTTACTGATAAGCTGGTCACTGAAGATTTCTGAAGTCTCCAAAAAAGAAGAATTTGACTTATAGGCAGTAGTACAGAAAATATAGGAAATAATAATCTGTTGAATATTAAATTCATTCATAATTATAAGCAAGCACTTTTAGATCTTTCACAGTGTAATTCTGAGAATAGCTTTGACTGCTAATGCAATCAATTATTCAAAAACAGAAGGAAAGCAATGTAAGGGGAAATTTGTCACCTTGAATACCTAACAGAATTCTGTAGGTTTTAACATTAACTGTAATATACTTTTCTGGCTCTGACCTTTCCCAGAAATGCTTCAGTTTAGTCACAAGTGCATACTTTTTCTATACTGCTGTTTAGCTTCACTTAACTGGAACACAGGCGACTTGTGAGATAAAAGGGAGCAAAGCGTTTACTTTTTAAGGAAGAAATATTCAGCAGAATGGTTTCTCATTAGTATTAAGAACTTCCTCTTGAATCAGTCCAGCATCAGAGTCTGGTATGTGAGCTGGAGGGGAGGAGATACATCAGGTATTTCCTTGTCTCCACTGACTAGCAGAGAATCTTCTCATGAGAAATCAATTTATCCTTGATGATTAAAAATACTTCAGAAGAATTTTGGGTTAGCAGGGCCTTTGGAGTGCCTCAGACTGAATTAAGTCCTACTCAGTGTCCAGGATGTTTTGTGTATTAATCTTTCACCAGTCATGACCAAGTCCTTTCCTGTACATAACTTCTTCCCCCAATCACAAATTTCTCTTTCTTTCTGTTGAGAACTTCTTTCCCTGTCTACCCCAGTGTTATAAAAGGAAAGCTTTAGAACTCTGTCTTCCTCAGGTATCTTTTCAGTTGTGTTTCTTGTTAAGTTCTCATCACATTAGTCTCCTCAGCATACCCACTGTGTAGTACACTGCTCAGTTATCACTAGTCTCTGTGTTCTCATTGAGAATCTGATTTGCCATCAGGTAACTATTCTGTCCAATTTAAGAGATGATCACTGGAGTTCTACATTTTAGCTAGTCTTGTGCTATGCAAAAATAGTTCTTACCTTCTCTCCTATGAAGTTTAAGAGCAAAGCACAGCAGAGAAGATAACTAGCTCCACATTCAAACTGAATAGGGCAATTTTATACAGGCACCCTGAAGGACCACACTAGGTCAAATTCATAAGCTCAAGAAAATTCTCTAAGGAGTTACAGATTTTTTTTTCCTCTTTGAAAGACAATG
The DNA here is from genome assembly GCF_000695765.1 of Mesitornis unicolor. Classification (NCBI taxonomy): domain Eukaryota; kingdom Metazoa; phylum Chordata; class Aves; order Mesitornithiformes; family Mesitornithidae; genus Mesitornis; species Mesitornis unicolor. Next base: position 4,724 of record NW_010176997.1, on the reverse strand, counting down.
CATTTTAGTACACTGAACTTAACTTTCTTTGTCTTTGACTGCATAATATGCTACAAGTCATGATTAGGAAGCAATTAAAAAAAGAATTGTGTAGTAATATGTACTCACACTCTCTTATTTCTCTTATTTCTTGCTACTGGTACTTTTTCTTCTGGAAATTCAAATTATTCTTTCTAGATTTCCTCTAATAATGGGTTCGTTTCAATGTATGCTATATGTCCTTGTTTTAGGCTTTTCTTAGCTGTACTTTCAGCAAAACACACAGTTCTAATGGCCTTAAATAATGCAATGTCATTAGAGGTCTCTTGCCTGCGTTCATTATTGCTGATATTTTTCAGCTTTCTTACATTGTGCTGTAGTGGTAAATGCTCCCTTTGTGCCTCTGACCTTTAATACAGTCATTAAATTTAATAAGTTTAAACTGTAAAAGAATAAGAATCTTGCCATGCACAATCATCAGGACTGTTATTTAATAGGGAAAAAAGGAACAGATTCACAAACATTAGCAGGTCTATACAAAACTACTTTGCACTCTTTCTACCTGCTGTGATATTCTGTTGATACAGTATGCTCAGTCTGATAAAAGCATAAGGAGAAATAGCAGCAGACACTTGAATACTGTTCTACCTATGTGATGTGAGAGGATTTGCTATTTTTTATAGTCTAGCAAAGCACTATTTATGTCCCCTAGTGTCCACAGAGTCTATTACAAAATGGAAAAAAGTGTATTGTCAGAAGAGTCAAACCTTATTTTTCATTTGTTCACTTCTTATTTTATAAAAAGAGTTTGGCTTCTGCTGCCTTAGTTGTTACCAGCAATTCCTGCAAAATGTGCCAATGTAATACACTATGAAAAATTTAGTTGCTTGTCCCCTTCAGAATATTCTTCACATTATATCCCAGTCTTTTTGGGAGTGGGGCATGCTCCCTGTACTGTCTTATGGTGAAAGAAACTACTTCTACAGTGTCACTGCAGAGCAAACCTCCTCTCCTGGGACAGACTCTGCAATCTGCCGTCTCCCACTTTGTCATACTGAATAGTGTCTGTCCTTCAACAGACATGCAGATGTTTTGTTGGTGGACAGTAGAGTGGGTTCTTGACTGGCATTTTCAGCAATTATTTACCTTTTTTCTGCTGGGTTTGTGAAGAGCTGCATAAATCCAGACTGCAGAGCCCATAATTTTTGTTATACTTTTAGCAGTCAAAATGTTTCTTCATGTGCAGAAACTGCAAGAAGAAGCCAATGAGATGAGACACTATATTGGCAGTGAGAATGCTGACATTGCCTGATTTTTTCTTGGATCATTCACCCTCAACTTTATATCCCTTGTGTCTATGGGCTTTTTGTCCCAACTTCTCACAAAACCGTCACGCTTGATCTTCTACTCTCTTCCTGAACATCCTATCCTGGATATAATCACGTCAATACATGCAAGTGAAAAAAAATAATAGCATGGAGTCAAATTATGTTTGCCACTACTGGATTATTCAGTCTGTGTATAAAGAGTATCTCTTCTCTTAATCTTTACTGTTTACACTGTAAACTCTTTTGGAACAGGGAATGGCCTGCAGAAAGAAGGATCATGCTCAGTGAATTGCAAGGGTGCTACAGTACTTGAGATAAGGATGAGTTATAACCAGCAGAACTGACTAAGAGGGAGTGACTCCACTGCTTATTTCCTCCAAATTTACATGTCATCCTGAGAAAAACAGATAGAGATTTAAGAACAGACAATGCATGATAATGAACTCTCTTTTACTTATTAAAGAGGGAGGACCAGACATATTCTTTAAATATTAATTTTCTGCAGACTTTCAGATCATAAAAAGATACATGCTACAGTTTTTTAAGCAATGGATGCATAAGTTTTATACAGGTATTTAGAGGGCTAAATATGAAAATGTTGGCATCCTTCTGAAGCTTTCATAAGAAAGTGAAACAACACAGGGAGGAGTTATCTCCAAGCAATGCTTTGTGTGTTTTATTTAGTATGGGAGAAATCTGAAGCAGAGCAGATAACGTGTGCAAAACCACTGCATACATAATAGGCTCTGATAGGTCTGACCAGAGGATAAGGATAGCTGTACTGGCCTTCCCCTAGACATCTGCAGATGACACCTCTGGCCATTTGAAACTATGTGAGAACTATAAGATGCCTGAATGACATTTCCCATTGCAAAGACATTGCATAAAAGGATGAAGACATTTTATTAACTGAATGTCTTACCAGTCCTCTGCCTAAAAAAATGTGCATACCTGGTACATCAGATTTAGGGTCTTCCCATACATACCAGTATTTGGTTTCTCTTGCATCCCACCATTCTTCAATCTGACACAGTAGCATGAGCCACCACTTTCAAATTCGAAGTGACTTTGACTGGCTTTCGTGCTTATAACTTTATTTTCTCTAATTCTTATATCCAAAGCCTGTGATTTCTTTTTCTGTTTTCAAACTCATATTTGGGCAAAAGTCACTCTGGCTTAATCTTATTGGGGATTTATGAAAAAGGTTTTTTTATGTGTATTCAGCAAAGGTTTTGTGAATTGGCTCAATAAAGCTCAAATAGCTTTACAGTAGCTATTGTCTATTCTATAATGCTGCTCTGAACATAAACTGCGGCATTATACTGGAATTAGCCAGCCTGACAGACGACTTTAGTCTTGTTTTGAATACATTGATTGACATGTCATTTTGCCCTTAAAATAATAATGGAATTCTGGAAAGAGTCTTCAATTTATAACATCAAAGAATTGCTCAGTTCACCTCATTAGTCTTCAGTCTCTCAAATACAATCACAAAATACATTAAAGATTATTTTGGTACTAGATTATCATCTAACTAAAAATATTACTTTCATGGCTATGCAGCACATTAATTGTTTATTATTGCCTTTACTTATGCTATTAGTAAATTCAAAGCAGAAGAAAACACTATATTACATGGTAAATTAATCAGAACTGCCAGTTTTCATATCAACTCATACCTCTTTCAGCTGCCCTCAGCCTGAGAACAGATAGCATGAAAAACCTTTTGATTTTTTTTTTTTTTTATTCATCCTATTTTACTGAGCAAAATAGCAGACAGGAAGCATTATGATAACCTGTCCTGATTTTGGTTAGGAGGTACTTACTTTACTTTCCAGGATCTAATGAATTCTGCCAGCCTTGGGTTGTCCTTTCCCATCTCCTAGGAACAGTATTAAAACGCAGCATTCACCCTCTTCTTTTTGAGCTGCCCCATGCTATTGTGCCATCATGCGGTGAGCCATAACTTGTTGTCTATACAATGTTCTTCTGAGGAATCTCAATACTTTCATTATCTACATAAATGTGAGAATATTTTTGGCCCCTGCATAATTTTTTAAATCCTTATGCCTTTCCCTTATTCTCCTTCTCCCTCAAATCTATGTGTTTTAATGACAGATTCTTTTCCCTTAAATACTTTGTATGAAGAGTATCTTGTATTAATGTCATTACTGTCCTTTGCATTTGTTTAAAAAGATGAAAATTTTGGAAGTACAAATCAGAACCGTGTGCCTTTACTATGGATCTCCTCTGCATCCACCAACCATTGTTCTTTGTATGAATTTGGTTTTTAAGTAATTAGTAATTTCAAATCCCTCAATTTTCTTAGTTCTATCTTTTCCACATCTGTAACAACCCTTTTTTAAAAAATATAATATAAGCAACCAGAAATACAGAGAGTGGTTGAAATTAATTTTCATTTCACTGTGTTGGAATAATTTCCTTTGTGTTACAGTAGTCAAAATTTGCTTACAGCCTGCACTGGCATAAAATATGCGGTTTTTTTCTGACATTCATGTTGCTCACTAACAGCAATAGAGTTGCTCCTGGCTTATGCTAAACTAAAAGGAAGCAGTACTTATCATAATGCTTCTTTTAAAAAAGTCTTAACTTTCAGCTTTTTCCTATTTCATATTCTCTCCCTATTTCATTATTTTGTTACATTTAATTGCCTGACTTGCTTACCTACACAACTTTATTAGTCTGACCAGGGTGTTTTGCGTTTTTCTTTTCCTCACTTCTATTTACTGTTTCTCCTTTCTACTTGCATCACTCCTGGCCTCTCATTATTTTAAAGTCATTAAAATTTTCATTTCTTTCTTCACATCAGCCAGAACTAGTGAGCAATACTTAACCCCAGCATGCTCTAGTAGTCAAATCAGCTTCTGTGGCACTGGGTTCAGTCATATTTAACCTAGTTTATAATATAGTTTTTATCCTGCCAGACTCAACCTTCCTTAGTGATGGTATTTATTACAATGAAGTGAGCCAATGGCAGAGTAGCCATGGATGTCCAAGGATGTAGCTCTCATTAATTCTGCAAGTAATTCTCAAATTCCCAGAAACTCACATTGCTCTTCTTCCCCCATATCTGAATATTGATTCTTGTCTTGGATTTGCTGGGTTAGAATTGTAGAATCTGTTTTCTGTTCAGGAAAGCTGCATTTATGAGAAGACTGCGGCCTGTGAGTCAATGGGCACAAATTGATAAAACATTTTTTAGTTTTTGGCCAGTACTGGTTTGTGGGTTGCCATAGTGATCAAGGTTTTTAGTGGTTTTGAGTTAGCCAGGTGCAGAAGCTAGGAGGAGTGAAAGCCAGGGCAGCTGACCAAAGCTGACCAACAGGAATTTCCCATACAATGAATGTCACACTTACTATATATTATTATACCTTGACTTCAGTAAAGCCTTTGACA
>NW_010176996.1:44621-50432 GCF_000695765.1 Mesitornis unicolor | reverse complement strand
GTGGTCAACCCCTCTGTGGTTAACCCCCCCCGGGGTTAGCGCTTTCTGAGCGCTGGGGCAGGCTCCTGTGTACCAGCCAACGCGCTTGCCACTTGCCTGTGAGCAGAGTTAGGCTGGTGAGACGGAGGTCTGTGACACGCAGCCTGTGGCACCATTGTGAACACTACACCTGTCCAGAGAGCTACTCCCTTTGGTTTTGCTAGCCAGGAAACAGATTTAGTGCCTTCCGTGCCTTTGAATTGATGTCCAAGAGCCATTTCTGCCTATTTTAATAGCATGCTGTGATAAGGCGCCTGTTTCGTCGTCTGTTTCCTTCCTTCTCTAGTGATGAGCTCAGGCCTCTGCCTGACCAGGTATCTCATTCCAGAGAGAAAGAGATCACTTTCTTTTTTTTAATTTTTTTAGACCTTCAGCTATCCCCAACTCTGCAATAGCTTTGAAGTGCTGCTAATTTTGTTTGGTTTCTAGTCTGCTGCTCTTTCACTTTGTCCATGGCTCCCAATTGGCTCCAGATCACAACTGCTAAACCAAAGGACAGGTAAAAAGGTCCCCATGAGAATCGACAGTGTAGCACTCTTCACCAAGTCCATAAAACATTCACATGCCCGGGCCAATCTACTGCTGTAATTTGGTGTGAAGGTGAAAAAACAAGAGAGCAAACAAAAGCAACCAGCAGCTCCACCCTAGTCGCAGGGACCAGGGTAATAATCACAAAGCAGGAAGGCATGGTCTGTACTGTGAAAAATGAGAAGGAAAATGAATGCGACAACTGCTTGTAAAATTTACCAGCTGAAATTAAAAGTTCTGCAGCGGAAGCGTGTAACAACTACCAGCTTTGTCTAAAACCTACAAAAGAGTTAATGATTTTAGAGCTACCACCTGATTGCCTTGGTCATTGGAAGGTGGTCTTGTGCAAGCCACCTTATCAATTGCATTAAAAAGCTTTCTGGAAGTCACAGAAAAAGATCAGAGCCTCACTGTGTCTCTCACTAAATAAACACAGAGAGAAGATGTCCTATTCCAAAAAGCTCATAATCCACATCGACAAGACAAATTTAGAGTGGGAGGAAAATGTATTATGCTGCAGATGGTACTGAGAAAGAAACCGATTTGCCCAAGGTCACGCAGGAAGTCTGTGGCAGAGCCAAGAACTAAACACAACTCTCCTGAAAACCAGTCTAAAAATAATGCTTGATAATTACACATGAACTCCAGAAAACACACATTACATAGATAATCATCTTTTGACCAGTATTTTACTGGGCTCCATTTCATTATAATTTTCAACTGCACTGATAACTGAACGGTCACTTTCTAAATTTAGATGAGATTATTTGAAATTCCTCTATCCAGAAATTCATACTGTGGAACAAAAGCTGCTAAAAGATAGCATCTGGGGCAATGTGGATGGTTTCTGAGTGTTTCTGCTTCTGCTATCCCCTTCCTAAGGGGAACCAGAAGGGTGTCCAAAATGCCACCTTTGTCTTGGGAAGAGGACATCCTGCTCCTCATGGGTTTTTCCTGAGGCTCCAAAGGGCCATAACCACACTCTTCCTGGTAGCAGTAACCTGGTTTTGATCCTATATTCCACCATCCCTCTTTAGCCTCACTAAAATAGTCCCTGGAATACAACTTTCATTTGCTCTTACAGCAAACCTGTCTCAAACCAGTGCCTTACCCCTGTCCTCTTCCTATTCTGGTTTCCTCTTACTTGTTTTTGGTTTTCTTAACCAATGCAGAGGCGTTTCTCATGATGCAAAACCCACACAACTGGAAAACAACAGTAACATCATGTTGCATCCTTCAGGCACCCTTACTTGTCACTTAGAAAAGCTATTTACACATACATTTCGTGAGTGTTACAATGTATAAATGCTAATGAGTATTAGTAGAAGTAGTTAATGCAGTTTTCCTTATTAATCAATCCTACCAGCATGGTAATGATTCCTGTTGTTCTTCTGGAGCTTCCTCCAGCAGGGAGTGAGCTCTATTGATTAGCAAGATCATTTTGCATGTATACAACATTTTTGTTCACCTATAACAGTCTCATTACCATTTGGGTTTTGTTTTTTTTTCTGAAAGAGGTGAGCTTATGCTTAAGGAGTAACTAGAGCAGAAGGAATCACATTGTCTCCCATACCACCATTTTACAGTCATGTATCTGTCAGGTTCAGTAGGATTTACTCCGCTATGAAAGAGGATTGGGAGCAGGATAGCTGCAATGCCCCAAATCAGGTAACGAGTCGGGGGTAGCCAGGAGCAAAGCTCCTAGCTTCACACCTCAGAATAATTTTCTATTTTGCAGCAGGTCTTTAAAGGTAAACAGCTTCAAATGACTGTTAGAAAGACAGTAACGTAAGTATCGTGTCTGATTAGTAATGCCATCATGCTTTACAGATACAGACCAGGAAACAGCTTTTAGGTTTCCGCATCCTGTGTAGCGAGAAGAATTTCTCCTCATTTTCCTGCCAAGATGATCATATTCAAGAAGATGTGAATAAACCACTGTGACAACAGTATATTTCACTTTCTCTTAACTCAGTAATTTACATTGAAATGATCATAAATAATTCAGCTAGTATAAATAAAAATAAATCCAAGCAGAAAGAAAAGGTTTTCCCAAAGACTCAAGGTTCAGAAGACAGGAAGACAGGTTTTAGACCTGATGTTAACTGAACCAGTAGTGAGCTATTGAAGCTGAATCTCAGCATACCATCATAAATTATGAAACATTGACATTTCACTTTGAATTAATGCAAAGGGCTATTTATACACTGTTTTAGAGACAGTTGCCTGGACAAATTAATACACTTTTTTTCCTTCATCAGGCCAAATGTTAGCAACACTGCTATTTTTCAAAGTATCAAGCTATTTGCATATTGAAAATGTTTAATACAATCTGTCCCCTGGGGCTGCTGCCTGAGTTACTTAGAAAAGGTGATCAGTCATAATTCACTGGCTTCTTGATCCAAAATCTAACTTGATTCAAAATGCTACCAATGATTTTCAGTGTGAAAGGTTGCTCGTTATCAGGGAATTGCTTTCTCTTTGTAGGGCCACAGGCCACCAACATTGGAACAGGCATTTGATGGGCTATAATCGCCTTTCTGGGCTCTCTATCAAAAAAGGTCTGGATAGCAGATAGCAGTGGAAGAACTGGGCATGAGCACTTAACAAAAATATTCACTATACTTGCCTGAAATTTGAACTTTGGATGTGACTACATATTGAAGTATCAGTTTATGGCTTGTATGTGACTCTTTGTGAGACTACTTTTTACAGATCAGTGGTTTAGGTGTCATTTCAGTACAGCATTGTTAAGAATGTGCTTAAATACTGAATGGTTTGACTTACAAACTGCGCTTAAGTGCTTTACTAAACTGGAGTTTAAAATAAATAAAATAATTATTTAAATGTCATCTGAATGACATGAAAATCACTAGTCACTTTTAGCTAATTCCGTGGGTTTGGGGTCCATCATTATGAACAAGATACTCTGGTATCTCCTGCTCAAAGTCTTTATCTCAGAGATAAAAATCTCCCGAATCAGGAGTGTCTGAAGACTGATGTGAACAAACCCACAGCCAACTAGCACAGTCCCATATCCTGCACATGGGTTTCCCTCTGGCTATCTGGTTCCCTGTAGATAGGCAGCCTCCTGGTCATACCAAGGACTTCTGTACAAAATTCTTGTAGCTTTTTTGTCTCTTCTCACTTCTCATGGCAGCGGGTAATGCTAGCGCAGTGCTAAGAAAGTTAACAAGTAGTGACAGTACTCATGGACTTTGCTAGAAACATGATGTGGCAGCACAAGACAGCTCAGTTGTGACACCACCAGAAATTTGCTTCGAGGTCATTATTTGTGTTTCCTCAAAAAGCGATTCCTGGACAAATGTTATTCAAGGGCACTGTGTGGCACTGCTCAGCAAGAGGGTCTGCAGCAAAGAGGTTTGCAGCCCGCAGGTGCTTCCACAGGAATAATGAAGGGGATAGGTATGGCACATAGCTTACCGCTAGCTACTGGTGGTGTTCAGCAAGAAAGATCTGTTAATGCAGGAAACTTTGCATTGGAGGTTTACCATGTCTCTCCATCTCATTTAGACTGCAATGAGATTACACATCAAAAAATCCATTTTGACAGTGCACGTTGAAGTATTTCTCTTGTATTATGCCGGATTATGCCTTGCAGCATAAAACTATTAGCATTTCTCGCAGCTGAATGTCAGATTTGGCTTGAACTCGTAAAGTGAGGTCATTCTGCATAGAAGGGAAACTTTTGAGCTTGCGTGTCTGCAATTTCCACCATTTCAAGGATACAATAATATTTGTGAAGGACCAGGTCAGCTTTGATAATTTAACTTTGATTATTTAAGTTCACTTTTCTTTTTGTTCTGTTTCGCTCCTCCCAGCCACAGCCTCGTCTCATTTGAGCCCGACTGCACGGAGTGCTGACTCCAAGAGGAGTGGATCAAATCCACAGCCTTTCTTGCCGGGGAACAGACCTGCCAGTCAAGAGGATTGAAGTGCCATCAATGAGGTGATGCTGGAATGCTTACCTCCATCACAGTAATAAGCTGCATTTGATGGCTTGATCTAACATATCGAATCCTGCTTGCGGAATATTGGGAGCAGAGTTTTGTAGCTCCTGCTTTATTTTATTTCATTGAAACAGATCTGAGAGAAGAAGGAAGTGCTGTGTGAAGCCAGAAGTTTCCCATTCATGTCACAGCTCTGCCAGCAAGTTTCTAGGTACCCCATGACCTCTGCCTTAACCTCTCTGAGTTTGATTTCCCATTTTGAAAAAATGAAGAGAGAGAGTCACTGGGGTTCGTAAGACAAGAAAAGATGATCCCTGTTCTGCTATTTGCATCTTGTGAGACTAGAGAAATGATGCATTATCACTGTAGCATATGCAATTTTTCAGTCTGTGATACAAAACCAGAAGCACTTTTAGTTTGTCTCCTGTTATTAGGAAAATAAACATACCAATTGTTTTGTATTTTACAGTGATTTACCTTCTAGGTGTCTGACTTCAGCTATGCTCCTTTAATGTTAATAATAGGATGCAATAAATAGGTTTGAGATTTGTCCTTGAAGCACTCTGAGGTCAGTGGAAAGATGCTGTGAAAGAAGTACATTATGTTAATTAATGCACAAGAAAGAATAAAATAAAAGCAACTTAGTTGAAAAATAATTATTAAAGTTTCTGCAACTAGGCAGTAGGAAGCCCTAAGGATTCAGGGTACCATGCAGCATAAGGGAAGGACCGATCTTACCCGCATTAATTTTGCATGGCTTTTTCTGTTCATTGTTCCACAAACAATCTCCAGTAAACATTTAAACATGTGCTTCATTTGATAGATGTGAGTGGCTTTTTGACTTCAGTTTTAATGCATATTTAAGCTTAGGCACGGCTGTTTGTGAGGTGGGGATTTAGTATGGGATTCCCTGGCCCTTTACACACATGATTTCATTAGGTGTTGTCTGTTTCTGTAGCATTGCCTTAGGGCATGAGCCAACCCCAGCTGAAGTCAGGGGGAATCTCTACAGATTTTGTTGGCAGTTGGACTGGACCCTTTATAAGAAACAAAACCAGATTTTGTGGAACATAAAAGCAAAAAAAATCCTCCTAAATTTGTGGGGATGAAATACTCATTTCCTGTTTTAGGACTAGAGACTTTATAAATCAAGCTTTTAACCAGAGCAAAATTTTACCAGCTGTACTATAAGCTGCTGAAAATAAGGGGAAAGTATAACATACTTTTATCAAACCCTTAGTTTTAGCTGAGCAGAAGGCACTGCTTGGCTGTG
>NW_010176996.1:36277-44590 GCF_000695765.1 Mesitornis unicolor | reverse complement strand
TCAGCAGGAGGTAATGATCATGTTTGTTTGGGTTCACAGGTTCTTTTGCTGTTGTATGCTTTCATGGTACCTGATATTAAAAAAAATATCGTTAAAGAATATGTTTACAAATGCCAACTTATCTGTGGTTTCATGCCATAGCTGTCATCTCACATGAGGTGAGATGACTTTCAGTTTCCATGCCAAGACATCGTAGCTTAACTTGTATCATAGACCCAGTTTCTGCTGTTGGCATCAGCTTGTAATAAAATTACAGGAATAAAAACTTGTCATTCCTGAAAGCCTTCTTGATAATGAGCAGAGTTTGAGACATGGATTTGAGTCCTATTTGATTGCATTGTTATTCTCCCTCTTTTGGTGGCAACATCAATGACAGATTGGCAGTTGCAATTTGTACTTCAAGCGTTGGCTCTGCATGCCGCCCCTCTACCCTCTACTTCCAGCTGAATCATTCCCAGTCACAGTCCCTGGAACTTGCACTTGGTGAGGTGAAATAACAAATAGAACTAAGTTATTTGTTAGTGAGGAGAAAAGAGAGGATAAAGGAGGGAGTGCAAAGGAAAAAAAATATCTATCTGCTGGTCAAAAAAGAATGTGCCAATGTGCCACTGGTAGATTACTTCAGTAAAGGTAGGTAAGAATATTCAACTGTCTAATACGACATAATGAGGAAACAAGAGACGATAAAGAGGAACCAGGTGACCATAAACAATGAAAGAACAGTTGAAATGAAAGGATAAAATATGACAAAAATTAGTCAAGACAAGTATAGCATTGTCAACTTGGAGTGTCTTTGTGTTTTGAGTGCTGGTACGTGCTGAGTGCTTGCTGTATCACAGCTCCTCAAAGAACAGACTGGACCTGAGAACTCAGAAGGTCCAACTTTTAAAGGCCTCTCATTTTTTAGTGATGCTCTTTCCCACTTTCCTGCAGGTAACTGCAAAGGTTACTGTCGCTACCAATTACATACCCAGAAGGTTAGTCTAGGTCTGGGCGTTAAAGGAAGATCCAAAGGAAGAACAAAGGCTGGATTGTTTAACAATGCCTGATTACAGGTGCTGCAAGTTTTGGAGGGCGATTTGCAACAACCAGAAAGCGACCTGGTTAATTGTTGGCTGTTCAATACCCGCTGAAAATCAGGATGCTCTATCATTTCCTTCCATCTGGGAAACTGAATCATAGTTGCAACTCTTATCCTGGGGCCAAAAGGGCAGAAATGGATTCTCTGGTTTCTATTAAGATGCAAATTGAGATCTTTTCCACTTTAGAGAAGTGATGATATCTCTTCGTAGAGTGAATTCATTGGTATCTAGTAAGTCTGTTTCAAACTTTTTCTTCTTTCTGGCAGCATATTTTTATCAGTCTTACAATAATTTAATAAATTTGAGATTCTTGTCCTTCAAAACAGAGATTCAGAAGTTTTGGAAGCAGAATGACTGACACAGTCATACGCAGTGTGACTGAAGAAGATGTTTCCTCAGCATACCAAGCTACAAACATGGCTCGGAAAGAACACTGCACTGCGATCTGAACGGGGGGGAGCCTTGGTGGTTTGATATTTGTGATTTACACCTCATAAAAATAGGACCCTTGACTGAAGTAATTTTGCTTTCAGTCCTAAGTCAGTGGCGAAAATGTTACGATCTTCAGTGAGATCAAGCTTTTGTCTATTAGTTCCCATAGAAAAGAACTTCATATCACAGAACACCTGGCCAAACCCATATTAAAAGCAATGTTACAAGAGGCCCTTTTCCCTTCACCCAAATATGCCTTACCCAGTCATCCCTCTAGAGACAACACAAACCAAGACTCTGTCATCCCACCCAGAGATCCCATCCTCTTCCTTTGCCAGCACCTTTTCAGCCAGAATAGTGTTTTAATCTGAGCAAGCTGTGTGATGAGATTATGGCTATTTCTATCTGATGGAAAAGACAGCAATCCATGGGTAAGGCATCCCTTGAAAGTAGCACCAGCTTCTGCGTTATATTTAGGAGACTACTGTATAAAATAGCCTTGTAATCTCAATTAAAGAGTGTGTTTTAGTGCAAAATGCAATCCTATTTCTAGTAGCAACATTTCAAGCCTTTTTAATGTCTTTGTTACACTCTGCTGTGGCTCCATATATTCCACAGGGCTCCTGGAGCCATTAGAAGTTGTGACATGCATACAATAAGGTTGTCAAGCTACTCTTACTTCATGTATGTCAATTAGTTGCTGGGATTACCTACACTGGAGAGAAGCAGCAAGGACAAACTGAGAGCACTAGCTAAAGGCAAGCTTAGGACAACAAGAGAAGAAAGAGGAGTAGAGATTGAAGAGACACACTTAGGTGATAGCTAGAGGGAATTAGAAAGGAAAGAGCTTGAAGAACACAGGCTGTGTCTGCCTGGGGAACGATGCTTCTGTGAGAGAACAAAGGATCATAGCATTGCAGAATCATTTAGGTTGGAAAAGACGCTTAAGAACATCAAGTCCAACCATAAACCTAACACTGCCAAGTCTACCACTGAACCGTATCCCTAAGCACCACAGCTACATGCCTTTTAAATACCTCCAGGGTTGGTGACTCAACCACTTCCCTGGGAAGCCTATTCCAATGCTTGATAACCCTTTCAGTGAATAATTTTTTCCTAATATCCAATCTAAACCTCTACTGGTGCAACTTGAGGCCTTTTGTTCTCATCTTGTCACTTGTTACTTGGGAAAAGAGACTGACACCACCTCTCTACAACCTCCTTTCAGGTACTTGTAGAGAGAAATAATGTCTCCCCAGAGCCTCCTTTTCTACAGGCTAAACAACTCCCATTCCCTCAGCCACTCCTCATCTCTAGACCCTCCACCAGCTCTGTTGCTCTTCTTTGGACACCCTCCAGTACCTCAATGTCCTTCTTGTAGAGAGAAGTCCAAAATGTTAAAAGGCTAAACCAAAATAAAACCTGAGAGGAGTGGTTGAAGCACTTCAGGCGTTGGTTAGGAAAGCTGGAGGCAGTTTGCAAGGATCCTAAAGATTGGTAATGCAATGTTGTGAGACAAAGGCGACCCAACAGATCTTACCAGAACCTCAAGGCAAAAGCTGAGACTATGACAGTCTGAAATGCAGGATTCATCACGCTGTTAGGGCCTTCCTCACCATCTGAAAACCAAGAGCTTATTGCCATTTCATCTGCTACTTGCAGGACTTGGACATAGCAAGGAAATCTCCTGAACTAATACAAAGTTGGATAAAAAAATCTATATATTTGCTTTAGCAAGCATAAATTTCATGGGAGAATTCCTGGATTGATCTTCATTGGAGATCAATCATTTGATAAAGTGAAGTGCCACACTGCATTTATTCATTGTAGCAAGAACCAGGGAGTTGCTGGACTGGACCCAGCCAGCCATTGGTAGGATTCAAAAGCTGAGCTCTGAGTGTGTCTGCCTCCTGATGTTTTGCAGGGAGAGACAAGAAACACCCAAATAGATGATGAGATAATAACTTTCAGACAGAAAGTTTCTTCTGGATAACTCCAGACAGCCATTGATTGGCTTCTGCCCTGAGGCATTACAGTTTATATTTCTAATATATTTTTATATTGCCTAATAAAACTGCTGGCTGTTGCCATTACATGGGTAATGGACATTTACATAAAACTCTTCATGAGTTGTAGATGGAGATCATCCTCTTCACCACACACATGAAGCTACCTCTGGACTAAAATGCAGTAGCTGTTTAGTAGTCTGGCAATATTATTAAACCCCAGTTACACTGAAGACAAAGAATGACTCCTCATCAAGTTGAGATTGAATGAGAAAACTAGAAAACCAGATTTTCCTTCTCCACAGTCCTTCTGTGCTTCCTGAATGTCATTAACTCCAGGCAGTTCAGGTTTCTGTTGCATAGTGCCTTAAGAGAGAAAACCATGGCATTTCCAGTGTACCCTGGAGGTGTTCCTCATCAAGGGTCATCTGCTGTGGCTTGAGAGGGACAGCAGATTCCAGCATCCACTGAATTAATCCAAATATGTTTCTTCAGTAGAGATTTGATGTAGTAAAAATGCCTGCTTGAGCACGTTTGTCTTTAGTCATTTAGTATTTTGTAGTCTGTCACTTGAAATAATTTTCTGGTTTTCATTTAATTCTGCTTTTGAAATTCACAATAAATTATTCCTCTAAGAATGATGAAAAGTCATTGTTGACACTACAAGTCATAATTGCCATTTCCCTTCACAGAATCATCGTGCAAAAGACAGAGTGAAATATAACTACAGAAGTTATGAAGTCCTTGATCTTGTCAAGGGGAAGGACTGTCTGAAAGAGATGTAAATATCTAAAATGTAAAAAAGAAATTCAGGCATATTCGCAAAGAGTCTACATAACGTTTCAAGGCTGTGAGAGAGAAAAATTTCCTAGTTTGTTTGGTTTACACAGTATACAACATTTGAGGCAAAAATCTGTTTCAAAAAGAAATTGATTTTTTTTCCTCTCATAGGATTTGCATACTTAACAGAATCCAGCATTCACATAAAGATTTCTGTCTTTGAAAGATGAGAATTAGTTAAAAGCAAATTTAAAAAATAATCTCTATAATCTCCCAAGGATAAATATTCCCTTCCTGTGGCACTTGAGGAAACTGAGAACAGAGTTTAACTGGATTGCTGAGGGCTTCACGTACCTGAGCCTGCGCTAGAACAGCAGAGTTCTTGTCTAACGGGTTTTCCTCCTAAAAAGGTGGAGGGGAGTTGTACCCATACCATTAATTTTCCCGTCTTTCTTAAATACATGCCATAATTAAAACATATCTTGGCCATTTGAGTTAATTGGTTACAAAACATTAACTTTTGCAGAGGTGTTAGAGTTTCGCCAAAGAGCACTCACAGATATTACAGAGTAACATCAAAATTAACATGGAAGCAATTTAGTCCTTCATTTTAAATGCTTTCAGCAAAGGATTAAGATTTTCCTATTGCCACTCAAGCACTTCCTTACATGCTCCCTGATTATTGTGCTTCCCTCACTTATTGTGCCAGTTACCTTTTCAACATAAAAGTGATGCCGGGAATCTTTCCTTTGGTCCCCGTCAGTTTCATCATGCCATTCAAAAAAGAATGCACCAACGTTTTTATCAATGCATGGCTTGTGCTTTCCTCTAGATATTACCTATAATATCCAGATGACTAAATGTTTGCGAAGCTTCCCTCCCTCCAGGGCAAAGACTGAAAATAAATGCTGATATGAGAAGTATTACGGGATGGGGAAGGCAGCATTCGTTAATATATCCCAATCAAGCCTGATGAGAAAGCCTTGCATATTGATGCTGTGGATTCTCAATGAAATAGGATAAAACAAACATTTTCCTGCTGGAAGAAGAGATAGTGCTGAAAAACATGAGGGCATTTTGGCTTGTAGCAAATAAGCTCCTCTTCTCTTACAGTGCACCAGGTGAAAGGAAGTTTTCTACTGACGGATGACAAGAGATAATGTCGGTAGAGGTGAAGAGAAAATGTAACCATCAAAATGTTTCAGCCAGAGAGGCAAACAACATGAGCTTGATGCGTGCACCCATGCCCCTTTAGATACCAGAACATGCATTTTTTACATTTTTGCAGGTGACATTTTATGTGACACGTTGATCCAATTTGCCTGGACTCCATTTATTAGCCCACTGCTAGGTCTTTTTATGTTTTTAAGCAGTGCTGCTTGTCTGGTGAATGTGTGATGTGGGATAAGGTTACATCTGCTTGGAGACCCTTGCTGGTGGGAAGAAATGAAAATGAACTGGCTGAAGTGAGCCAGTTGATGGATGAACGCCTTGGGCTGGAAGGCAAGGGCACTCTGGGTTCAGAGGGAATCAGAGTGCATACTGAAGCCTGGTCTTGAAGAGATAGCTAGAGCCTTTTTTTTGGTTTGCTTGTTTTTTTTGTTTCTCCCACAAGCCCTTCAGATTAGGTTAGCATCGATGGTGGGAGAGCAATGACTGGGAGCACAGAGATAGCAAGTGTATCAGGGAGAGCTAGAGGCTGGATTGGGACAGGTAAAGGGGATGGTGCAGTCAGGAGCATAGTCCTGCATGGCACAAGAGAAGAGATGGAGGGATGTCATGGCAAGAAGAGGGTGGTAGAAAGAATGGATGCAGGAAGGCTGGAGCCCACCTCAAGGAGAAAGCAACCATATAGGAGAGGAAATGAGGTTTAGTCAGTGCTTGGACAGGCATTCCTCAGCCCTGAGGAAAAGGACTTGGAGGTACTAGTAGAGGAGAAGCTGGACATGAGCCACCAATGTGCATCTGCAGCCCAGGAGGCCAACGTTGTCCTGGGCTGCATCAAAAGAAGTGTGGCCAGCAGATCAAGGGAGGTGATTCTGCCAATCTGCTCTGCTCTGGTGAGACCTCACCTAGAGTACTGCATCCAGCTTTGGAGTCCCAAACACAAAAAGGACATTGAAGTGCTGGAGCATGTCCACAGGAGGGCCACAAAGATGATCAAAGGGCTGGAGCACCTCTTCTATAAAGATACGCTGAGAGAGTTGGGGTTGTTCAGCCTGGAGAAAAGAAGTCTCTGGGGGGACGTTATAATGAGCTTCCAATACCTGAAAGGTGCCTATAAGAAATCTGGGGACGAGGTGTTCACTAGGCCATGTAGCGAAAGGACGAGGGGTAATGGTTTTAAACTAGAAAAGGGTAGATTCAGGTTGGATATTAGGAAAAAGTTCTTCAATATGAGTGTGGTTGATGACTGGAACAGGTTGTCCAGAGAGGTGGTGAAGGCCCCATCCCTGGAGATATTCAAGGTCAGGCTTGATGGGGCTCTGAGCAACCTGATCTGGTAACATTGTCCCTGCTCACTGCAGGGGGGTTGGACTGGATGATCTTTAAAGGTCCCTTTCAACCCAAACCCTCCTATGATTCTATGATTCTATGATTCTGTGATTCTGTGATTCTGTGATTCTATGATTCTATGATTCTATGATTCTATGATTCTATGATTCTATGCTAATGGGGAAGGAGCCCTGTCACCTTACTGATTGAACTGGACATGATCTACACCTACAAGTACTTACTGACATTTGGGCACCTTAATTTTGAACTGAATTTTGTCCCTCACATCTCCGAGCTCAGAGCAGGGGCATGAGCTTGTTAAACCAAAAGGGAGGGTCTTCTTACTTCCAGAAAGTGGTGTTCACTTGGTGCATCATCAAAGCTGGTGGCTCAGTGATTAGTCAAATACACATTTCTGAACTTCACATTGTCTCAGCTGCATAGGGAGTGACAAAAGTGGCTCCATGATGTGGCTGTGTTTGGAAAGATACCCTTGGTAGCTGGGAAGGAGCCTGAAGTTTGGGGTCTGACTGCAAGAGGTGGGGAAACAGATTTAGAGGGAGACCTTGCATCAGATCTAGGAGTACTTGTGCTGTTCAGTCTCACAAAATTCTGCCCATTTAAAAAAAATATTGTGTATAACAGCTTGAGTCCTCTTTCAATAAGAGTCCATGGTGACGTCCAATGTTGAGACTGGTAGGCAGCCCTGCCTTATGGTTTATCCCTGAATATGGTATTGCACATTGTTCATGCTATCGGGCCTGTAAGGCACTTGAAGAGTGCCAGTGCACAAAGTTGGAGCTGCCTCCAAGGTACAAAGCAAACTTGATGTATTCTGGACTGCTACCAAGGGGCCTTCTGGTCTTCATCTTGGACTGTGCTTGTAAAGATTGCTGAAGTAAGAGTGAAGAGATCTATATATGAATACTTCTTTCCCATTTCTCCCTCCCCAGGTGCTGTCTCAAGCTGCACAATGTCTCTCACAAAGCCAGATGTGCTTATTTCACAGCGGTGCTGACACCAATGCGTGGTACTTGTATTTTTCCATGCCATCCTCAGCCTTTGGTCTGGTGCTGGGCTGCAGTGTGGAGCACAGTGGCATCCCTCCCTCGACGCTGGCTGGTGAGGTCATCTGGAGGAACACCACTTTGTCAGGCTGGGCTGTCTCCAGGCTACTAAACTCTTTCTTTTTTTAACCTTATAAAACTGGGAGGCTGCCGCCAAACTGTCTGTTGGCCTTTGGTCCATGCTAACATCTGATCCATGGCTAAGGGAAGGTACTTGGCCTGGGACGAGCGGTGTCAGGAGCTCTCTGACAAGTCAGCAGCATATAGGACTGAGTTCCAGCACTTGGGAACATTCCTGGCGCTGTTTGTAAGCAGAAGTGTATATAAGTTTATAAGCATATGTGTAAGCATACTCTCTAACTACTGTTTCCCCACAAACCCTGTCATTTTTCAATGATCCTTCATTTATTCAATCCAGATAGAAGCTGGTTCCTTTGATTTACATTTTTT
>NW_010176996.1:26875-36250 GCF_000695765.1 Mesitornis unicolor | reverse complement strand
AAGAGTGTTTGTGATCTTCCAGTCTGATTGCCCACGTAACACTGCATTTCCCCATCAGTCGACAAAAGTGATAGTTAAATGGTTAAGGCGTTCCCTTTATAAGCAAACAACCTGTTCTTTTGGCGCTTTTTGGTGCACTTGGAAGTGTTCAATGATAGATTTAAATTAGCAGGATACCACTTTGAATGCAAGTATACCAGCTTTTAGCCTGCTTTCATTTTGAAACAAGGCTTCTGTGCTCATATTCTCTGTGCATCTATCTGTCACTTGCTTCCCCAGGGTTTTTTTAGCTTGTGCAATTTCAAGCACATTTAGCAATGGTCCCAAGATCATTTTTTCACAAGTTCTAGTATAACAGAGCTTGGATTGATGAGAGAGACACTGTTAATAACCCCAGGATAAGGGCCACAACATGAAGGCATCAGAGAGTACAACTGCAAGGTACAGAACCTTGTTTTGTACATATTTACGAACCTGACCACACTATAGGTCTCCTGGATTTTCTCCAGTCCTATTATCAAATTCACTCCCAACAGGAGTCCTGGATGAGTGGGATTCCTGCTTTTCCCACTCCTATGCAAATCTGAAGATATTCCTGGATCTGATCCCAACAGGGCTTTTTCATTTGAAAATGAGTATGATCTAAATTTAGAACTAGCATCTATAGGCCAGGAAAGCTCAAAACTTTGTTTTTCATTTGAATGAGTAAGAATCTTTCAGCAATTTTCAGCTTGAATGTCTATTCATGGATCACAGCAGAGGGAAAAACGGAATGTTATAAAAATATATTTGGAGTTGAATTAGAAATGGTAAAGATGTTCCAGAAATCACCTCTGTAACACTCACAGTCTCTGGTGCTGGCACACTGTGCCTCGGGATTTGCTGCTGGGTTTTTGAACAAAGGCTGTAAACTGGAAAAATAAAGCAGGTTGCAACTCCAGTTCTCTGATGTCTATGCACTGAACTGGATCCTAGCAAGATGAAACAGCCTTCTCCTCTACCAAGTAGCAGAATATGAAGCAGCTGGTAGTAACAACAAAAAAAAGCAGGAAAAAAGATAGCAAAAAAAAGGGAAGAAATTAGAAAAACCTTATGCAAACACTAGTGAATCATTCCCACAGGCTTTCTGTGTGCCCAGTATGCTTCCTGAGTGCCAAAACCAGGGAAAATCACACCACTTTATTAAGGTAAGCTGCTTTCCAAAGGCAAGCCTGCCATCTGCACGCTCCAGCTGAGGGAGGACATTGCTGCCTTCACCCATCACGTAGATGCCCAGATGATGGCATGATTTTTTGGGGATGAGCAGCTCTGCCAGAGTGATAGCAGAGAGTTTGCTGTCCTTCGCAGCCCTGCTCTGGTGACAAGTGACCTACCACTGGGTTAACCCTGCTGTGGACACCCTGCTGCTAAATTGACAAGAGAGCCCCAGCAGATAGGAAAGCCTTGTCCCGTGGATCTGCTTTTTCCCTATAGATGTGTCTGACATACGCCCTGCAAGTCCATTCATGCTTCACTTCAAGCTGTACCCACAAGGCTCATAGCTAGCGCACATAGTGGCACTTGTAGGCTTTCGAGAGCTATTTTATCCAGTTTGATTTATCTGATAGCAGCAGATAGGGTGGGCTGCCCTGCAGTGGGATTGCTCTGGGAAGTGCGGGCAATGTTGCTGTAAATCAGCTACATCCAGGAGAAGAACAACTCTGGTTTTGAACTGGATCTGGGAGCATACACTTGCTATGCTGGGGAAACATACAGGATCTAGGCTGAACTCAAAGCAGAGCAGAGGAGAACCTAGGTTGAATTTTTGGCCTTTTACTCCAGTGGAAGTATCTTGAATGGGAAGTGGCAGAAGTTAATCACCTGGCCTGTGCTGGGATCAGGATTGCCTGGGAAAAAAAAAATCTAATTCTCAAGGGTGCCATCTCTGAGGGCAGTGAATTGGGTGCAAGTGCCAAAATCACACACATAGTGGCAGCTTTAAAAGGCATTCTGTGGGGCAGCTCAGATGGAGATGGTTAACATTTGGCTAACTGAGTGGGTTTTATCATCACACTTCGGAGTCAGTAGTATTTGTTGAATTGCTTTGTGTAAGCACTGATTGAAGGCTTGGTTAAGCATCAACTTCAAAAGATGCTTCTTTTAAGAAAGTCATCAGGGCTGAGTAAAAATGATGTGTCTGCTGTATTTAAGAAATATTTATGTTGCCTGTATGCAATGACAACTGTGGTAGAGTTCAAACATTACAAGATTCCCCACACAAAATAAATGCTGAGAAAATTAAGTTTAGATTTTTAAGTTTAGATTTTGGGACATCCATTCTTGCAAACTCTACTCCAGACAGCAGAAACAAGTCCTGATGAAGATTGCAAGTGCACTCAAATGAGTATAGAGTGAAAGAATTAGCTTTCCCTTTGATACCACTGCAGTTTTCTGGTAAACACGTTCTCAGTTTCTGGAATTCAGTAGCTAATTATCCTGAAAAATCATGATTCTTTAAGAGTATAAATATCTTTAAACAGCAATTAAAAATAATTATAACTCAAATGCAATCAACAGTTTTGATGAAAACAGAGTCGTCCTAGCTGGTTGAGTACATCCTGCACATTGAGCAAAAATTTGTGTTTCAGATTTGGTGACAGTTTTTCAGTATTAATGTTGTCTACTGCTGTGAATTTCCTCCCTCTACAGTGCCTGCTCATTGGCTGTGTTTAAGTGACCCATGCTAGCCAAAAGGCTTTTGGTGTACTGCGAACTTTGCAGCACAGTGGGAAACACAGTCTGGTTTCTGAGATTCATGCTTATAATTTGGGTTGCAGCCAGTCCAGTAGGTTTTATCTATGTCACTGCTTTTGAGGAAAGTTGTTTTTTTTAAAAAAAAAACATGTTTTTCTGCCTGTCAGATGTACTGAATTATTTTTTTAAGAGCTAGACAGGCTTGAAATTAAAGCAACAACAATGTGTTAACAGGATTAACTGCTTAATTATGAAATTGGTAGCAAGAAGAAGAAACCTATGGAACGCAGCCCTTGATTATAATTAAACTCATGCACCTCCTCAACTGTTTAGTGCCTCAGTTAGGCACTAAATTAGGAAGATGCAACAGCATTGGATTGTCCCCACCCCTGGTCTGGCTTGGTTTAGGAGACCTGAACCTGCATTTGCTTGCTTCCTTTATTAAAGGTAGATTCTTCTTTGCTTTTGCTGCCTGACTATCAAGATTTAACCCAGCCGGCAGCAAAATGCCATGCAACCTCTTGCAACATCCCCACAGTGGGATGGGGGAGAGAATCAGAAGAAAAAATAAGGAAAAATCATAGGTTGAGATAATAACAATTTAGTAATTGAAGTAATTTTTTTTTAAATTGTTATGATAATAAAGACAATATAGTAAAAGAGAGAAGAGACCAAGAGGAAACAAGTGATATGACCACTCACCATTCACTGACAAATGCCCAGCCAGTCCTCAGGTAGTGATTGCACCCCCCTCAGCTAAGTACCCCCAGCTTATATATTGAACATGACATCTAATGGCATAGAACAGCTTTTTGGTCAGTTTGGGTCAGTTGTCCTGACTGTGTCTCTTCCCAGTTCCTTTCTAAAAGAGGCTGGGAGGACAGGGACAATATGAGAAACCTAATAAAGTCTTTGGCTTAATGTAAACACCGCTTGGCAACAACTAAAACATCAGTGTGTTATCATATTATTTTCAGCACAAATCCAAAACATAGTCTCAAACTGGTTGCTATGAAGAAAATGAACTCTATCCCAGCTAAAATCCAGCACATTGTTTTTCTCCTAACTTCTTTTTGTAGTTCTAAATAGAAATATAATATTAAAAATTATAACAAATACAATTGTGGTGACTCACAATTTTCTTCAGGGTCTCTAGGAGTGTGTTTCCCTGCTGCGTACTATTTTCTTGCAGTTAAATTAGAAATTACAGATATAGCAAGCTGGAGCTCCACTCTGCTCTCGAGGTGTTACTCCAAATTTACTTCTTGATAATATTGCACAATTGCCTAGATTTTTGCCATGCATTGTAAACCCCACTAGAGTTTCATATTACAAATAATTTGGCCTCAACTATTTCTCTCCCCTTACACAGGGTATTTTGTTGCATCCCCAGGCTGTGGTGTGCTGCCTCTCCTCCTGCTGACATAACTATTGTGGGATTGCCCTGTCAACTGCTTCAGGAAACTGGATTGCTTTGGTTGTGCAACACCTTGCATTGTGAAACCACATCCTTGCATGTTATGAAAGGTAACCCTTTTCCAGATCTTTATAGTTGATTTTTGTATCTCTGTGGTGCTTTGAGAATCAATTGAGGAAAGAATGAACTAGGTTAAACAACTTGTATTTAGATACATAGCTCATAGCATGTAGGTATGTAAATTCAGTCATAAAATGTCTCACACGTTCTTCTCAAAACTTGCATGCAATGCCTGATTTATTTTTCTGGTGGATTGGCCAATACTCAAGATCAGTCTGACATGCCTCATAGAGCCATGCACATAAAAAGTAAGAAGGATTCAAATCCTGCAGAGAACTATGATGAATTATATCTTATTCTTGAAAAAGTTTTGGAACTGGCCACTGTCCTCCTGTTTCTCACAAGTTGTGGGTGAAACTGTTTGCAAATGACACTTGAGATTCTTTCCAGACCCATTTCCTACAGTTTCTATTACCTCCTAAATTAATTTGACAATTTAACCTTGTTTTTTCTTTGAAAAGGCACATACTATATTAATAATATAGATGGCAGATAAAGCATTTTGAGAATTTTTCCTAAGTTACGTTCCCTCTCTGACGTGCCCTTTCTGTCAGGTTTGGGGTCCTGCTGTCAGAGCAATATACTTCAAACAAGACAGAAAGAATTGGCTCCAACTTTAACAAAAGATCCTCTAAAAATATCTCTGAAGCCCAGACCATGGAGATATCATGGGGTTGTTGTTAACTAAAGTGCATGACCTGGCTTTTGGCCTTGTTGAAGCTCGTAAAATTGACCTTGGCCCATTGATCCAGCCTATCCAAGTCCCTCTGTAAAGCCTTCCTACCCTCAAGCAGATCAACACTCCCACCCAATTTGATGTCATCTCCAAACCTACTGAGGGAGCACTCAATCCCCTCATCCAGATCAAAGAAAGACCAAGTTTTCCAAATGGTTAGGATAAGAGATAGACATGAATGTGGCTGTGAAAATAATGACATCTAGGTAGCAGGGCCAGAAAGCAAGAAGCAGACCTGAGAAGAACAAGGCAGGGAGTCAGAATAGGCTGACAAACAATGGAGACAGACGAAAAAGGTCCAATAATAGAGCTGTGTGGATGAAGGATGCCTACATTGACTTGAAGCCCAATTACCTGATTTTACCATTTTAGCTTTTTGAGAAAAGCTTCGACCAGGAGAACTGACTTTGTGTTGCCCATGCAGCTGCAAATGTGCTGACCCTACAGGACATGGTCTAAAGCTAAATTTGCCATCTAGAGCTGTATCATTCCTTGCACTGGAGAAACTTCACTGAGATGTAACATCAGAGTCTAGAGTCTGGGAAGTCCCCAAATTCGTCCTTCAGCTAATGGCAAAAAAGAGGCTTAAAAATTAGAGCATCTGATGCATGGAGGGGTCTCTATACTGAGGGTACCTTGTAATTCTGCAGCAGACTTGGTGTCTCAGTTAGTGTTGTGCTTTGCTGAATGTGTGTTCCAGGATGGACTCAGGGCCTGTGGAACTGGCAAAAAAAAATAAATTGTATTTTGTGCAGGTCTATGTTACATTGAAAAGGCTGCATGACTTATGTGACACAATACAACATAGAAGATGAATTCCTATAGACCATATACCCACATGCACATACACAAAGGTAAAAAGAACCAAGATACATTTCAACATGACAATGGCCCTTAGTTAGGCCATAATTATGACTGGCTGAAAGCAAAAAGCTGAGGGTAAAGTGGGACTGTTAAATCACTGAGCTTCCTGCACATAACAGGGTATTGAATTTCATTCAGTGACCCTGCATGGAGCCCAAAGCTTGTATTTGTCTGAGGCACAGCTTCCAAAAAGGTGTAGAGTCCTGCTTTGAAGGCACTGAATGATGAGAAGCTCACCACTTCCTTTGGTAGTTTGTTCAGGTGGTTAAACACTCTCAGTTTATTAAACAGTGTATTTTCATTTTGTATTTTTATTCTTTAGCTTCCACAGGTTCATATTTTACTTATTTCTGCTAGGAGTAAGAGATTTTTACAGCTCATGTTGGGTACCCTTGTGGAGCAATGCAGCTTTAAAGTAACTTCTCAATTATTCTTTTTGATTAGTGGATTGAACTCTGTCATTCTTTTATCACCAGACATTCACTCTGCCTCTCAGATAATTTTGTGTGATCCTTTCTAATTTGCAGCATAATTTTAATATATGAGCTCTAGACCAGGATCCAGGATGGTAGATGCTACCTTGCTAATACAATGCACAGAAAGTAAAAAATAATAATTTCCTTACTTCTCCTTACATGTACAAAGACTGTTAGATCTTTTTATCAATCATTGCCTCAGAGAAGAAACACGGCCCACAGCACAGAGTATAGAGTGGCTTATGTGTACACACCTCAAGTTGGCACCATCTAGGGACAGGCTCCATCCTCTCTGCGCAGTGCTTGGTCAGGTTCTTCTCTAGATCACATGCATTTTCTTCTTATGCATTTGACTGTGTTGCAGAGGAATGCAATTAAAAGAACAAAAAGGCTTAATGACTTAATTTTACACAGGAAGGAAATATTTTTAAAACTATGGGGTGAGTAAACTTGATTTAAAGCCAGAGTAGATCATCTGTAGCTGATCATGAGTAACTTTAAAGACCAGATTTAGAAAGTATCAAACTGAGCTGCAAGAAAAGTCAACATGATAAAAAAAGTATTTTCCTTCAAGTTTTAATTTTTTAAATTAAAAGCACAGTATTCCAGCAGTTTCTATATAGATTTTGGTCCCATCAGTTCAGCTTCATCTTGCCTCTGGGCAACCCATCACAAGTATTAATCTTTTCCACTGCTGCCTTCTCTGAGTGTTATAAGTTAACTTTTCTCTAAGCTTCTTCCAGTGTAATATCACACCATAATAGCTGGTAACACAAAGGAACAGGATGCCATTCCTATTGCTGCTTTCTGGGAAGAGATGCAGCCCCATTTACCCATTATTTTGCTGTATAAGGAAAGCCTGTATCAGTGGTAGGGGCTGGGGATAGTTAATAGAGAGCTTTATGAGTAAAGGAACACATTAAGATATCTTAATAAAAATGAAGTTAAGAATATAATGAGTGGAGAGCAAGTGCTCTTTGTCTAACCTCTTGAAGTTAGTGTAGCAGTGAAGTAGCAGTGTAGCCACTGACGGGCAACTTTGGACCCAAGTGCTTAGTGCTGCTTAGCTGTGGATCAGCTCATTTGGATGAATTCTTGTGCTGATGTACCTGAGCAGCTTCTGCTTCTGGAAAGGGCTCTGATGTTTCAACCTGACTCAGTGCTGTCCAAGGGCAAGACATCAGAGCAGACAGGTGGGTCTGGTTCATCAGCAGCGGATGTACTGGAATGCCAAACAGGCTGCTCCTTTGCAGGGTCTCCTGGGCACTGCTGGAGGACAACACAAAGGCGAAAGGCACTCCACACAAACTGTGGAGAGCTTCATATGCTTTCTGTTATGCTCTGATGAGTGTTGAAATAGTTAAGTGCTACCATATAAGCATCTGAGTTAGCATCTTTGCTGTGAGGAGTGCAGCAGTTTATATTTCTTGGAGCAATTGTTTCAGGCTCCACTGCTGTTTCAAGCCCACACTGCTGCTCTAGTCGAGCTCAGCTTGGGTTTTCTTCACAGTTGTGACAGCCAGAGATATCTAAAAATACAGAGAGCTGAGATTCCTTAGAACAATTGTGACTTCTGTCTCCACTTTCTCCCCACCTATTCCTTCTGCTTGCCTGAGAGAAAAGTTGTTTGAGTCTTTTTTTCTGGGAGCTGGGAAGGGATTATTTATTCCTTTTTCTTTTTTTTTTTTTAAAGGTTGCTTTTAGATTAAGGCAGAACATGAAGGAAATCAATGTACTGATAGATGCATCATCTATAAATATACAGTAAGCATGACACACAAACAGTTTTGGAAATTTAATCCATATTTCTAAAGACCTGCAAAATCCTTAAATTAATATGTTGTGCTGGTATGTAGCATAATATATAACTACACAGCAATAAATCTGAAACTTAGTGTTAAAGTTATATAGGTCAGATTTATTTGAAACTTAGGAGGGAAAAGAGATACCTTTTTCTGAGCAATCCTTGCTTCCAGGGCTTCTCAGTCATGGAAAGACTTTTCTTCTAATTCTACACACACCTTTGATTTGACATTTGTTGGGTTCGTTGTTTAATTTTTCTCTTTTTTTTTTTTTTTTTTCCTTTCTGGGAGCCATATTGCCATAAACTACAAGCTTATCTTTGCTGTTTGAGAGTAGCATATGGTTCCTTCCTTCAAGGAATTTCATAAACATATCACTTGATCTTTCATGTTTAGTAGAAATTCAGGAAACAAAAGAGATGCCAAGATGCTGGTTGGTAACAGAGGATCTGTCGCTGGGTCATTCCTGTCAGTTTATTATTAGTGTTGTGCAGTATATAGTTCCCAAGGCAAAAAGAGAAGAAGAGCAATAGAGGCACAAAGGAAGTGAAAGGGACTGCCCAGCCACTTAGAGGGAGGATGGGTAAAGTGAATTCCCATAGGGCTTAGTCCAAGCACAGTGAAGTTCATGCTCTGTCATGACTTCTTTAAGTTAATATTCTTACTGCTTTTCTGGCAATTGTTACTTTATACATTACTGAGCCACAAAAAGAGATGTACTTAAGAAAATGTCCACCCCCAAGCAAAAAAAAAAAATTAACACTTGTTTGCATTTAATAATCACTAAAAACTTGAAATTCTAAATTGGATTAATTGTGTCTATTATAAATTGATGGGGGAATAGCTATGCATTAGCCCTGAATTCTGATTACCTGAGAGGTTCCACTTGTATTATAATTAAGAGCAACTTCATAATAATGGTAGGTGTATGATTGAATAATACATGCATCCCCTGCTGATGAAATTCAATGCAAAGTGTTCATGAAGAAATAGAGCTTTTTCTTTCTTGTTCCTGCACTTACAATGATGAAGGTTTATTGCAATTACAGCCCATGTTTACACTATAAGCAGAGACAGGCCAAAGCCCTTGATGCAAACACCTTCAAACTTAAGAAGGGTTGGCAAAAAATCCCAGTTTTTTGGCTCAGCCCTTGTTCTGTATAGCTTTGTGTTCCTGAGTGTCTGTGGTGGCTGGCTTAATTAGGAACATAGATCAGAGCTTGAAAG
>NW_010176996.1:0-26844 GCF_000695765.1 Mesitornis unicolor | reverse complement strand
TCTTTCCAGTAATACAAGGGACACAGCTTTGTTGACAGCCCATTGCTTAGCACATATGCCCACTAGATGGCTGTAATTGGTGTGGTCATTTGTTACTTATAAAATATTTTACACATTCCTGTCTTTGAAGCCTTGTTTACTCCTGTCCTTTGACAGCTTCCTGGGCTTTCTCAGTGTATAAATGTGCCTTCTCAATGCATAACCCCACACCAATTTGCAGTCATTTAGCAGATTGTAATTGAGTATTCATAGGCTGCAAGACTGGACGAGCCCCTTGGGTGCTGCAGTGTGACCTCTTGTTCGGGTGAGGTTTCACAGCACGATACCCACAGACAGATGTGATTTAAACCTTCCACCCCTCAGATGAAAGAGGCAGCCCAGCCACACTTCTGCTTCACTTCAAGTGGCCAAATAGTCTTTGTCCTCAGTGAAATTGCTCCTGTACTAGATGTCAAGCTGAGATGAAGAGATTCAGGAGTAAGGGCCTGAAGCGATGGGAGAGGGGAAAGCTGACCCATGAGAAGGGTTGAGTACCACCATGTGGTGGCATATGGACTCTGTGTCAGGGGCACACCTGTAACATGGGACTGTCCATTCCTCAGTGTTGTG
Organism: Mesitornis unicolor; assembly: GCF_000695765.1. NCBI lineage: Eukaryota > Metazoa > Chordata > Aves > Mesitornithiformes > Mesitornithidae > Mesitornis > Mesitornis unicolor. The sequence goes on along the minus strand of NW_010176996.1, from coordinate 26,235 downwards.
CTCTGAACGGTTCTGGCTTTTCCTCTTCTGCTGTTCTGTCTGGTAGATGCTTAATTTTGAAATGATGCATTTGTCACCCTTGTCACCGCAAAGGCTAGCTGTTCAGCTAATCTCTTCATTCACCATATATCATCATGGTGAAGGGCTTATCATTAGTGTGAAGGCACATCTAATCATGTTTTACTGATTTCAAAGAAGAGGGAGCTGAGGTAATACTTGGCAGTTTTGAAGCCCTGCTTATGAATTACAGATAGAAGGGCATTGAGAAGTCACTGTCACGTTGCTGCTTTGACTTCCAGTCTCAGTGTCAGAATCTGTCCTCAGCAGTGATGCTGCAAGGTTTCTTGCTGGTTTAGTAATCCCAAAACTGTAGTGTGGTGACCCACTGACAGTTCGGGCAACCATGGATTTTAGACAATGCCTTCAGTTGAGAGCTGACTATAAAGGCATGTTATCACCTGTAAGAGTTTTAAGCTCTGTTGGTCCAGAAAGTTTGAGAATCACCATGAGTGTTTATAAATCTATATTTACACTTGTCAGGCATAGACAACAACTGATCACAGAAGCCCAGTTAGGTATTTGTGAATTCAATAGGAAGAAAATGCTCCTCTGTAACCAACATGTTTTGGGTCAGTTGACACACAGTCTTCTGCAGTACTGATGAATTTATCTTCCTGTGACCGTCTTGGTGTTTGATGGCCCTGTGGTCCTGTCTGCACAGTCATGTTGACAGCACTAAGATCACTTTTGAGGTACAACACCAAACAACTACACATCCAATACCCAATCTCACTGCAATCTAACCTCAGTTACTGCTGGTGGTTTTAATGCAGATAAGGTAAAACCTTGGAAGGCTCCAATCATTACATGAGCCCTGACAGACCCTGCTGCAGATGAGACACTCATGTTTCAGAGGAAGCTGGCAGCTGTGCCTGCACTTTCATTGCACCTTCAGTAGCTTCGGCAGAGCAGTGTTAGGAAATGTCATATCTTCTGATTTGCTTTTCTCAGAAATCTCCCTGCTTACTCTCTGCAGGCTGAAATCTTGACTGAACTCATGGCTTCAGTTCTAACACTTCACCCTGGGTTCAAGCATGGTACTTTTTGGACAGACACGGGAGCTTCTTAATCCCTGGCAAGTAAGCTTTTTTCTGTGTACAAAGTGTATTTTTCAGAAGAACATTTTTCAGTTACCTAAAACTTTCAAGTGATCTGTGCCCTAAGATTACCTTTTAACTACTTATCCCTTATGTTGTTGTCCATATATTTCACATACACAAATGAAATAGGAAGCAAAACAAAACCCCCTAATTTGATCCATTGACAGAGGCTAATTATATCGTGGCAAAAGCTTTTTCTTTGTTTTAATGGGCTAAAGCATTTATTCTGGGTTCTTCTCCCCTATCTTTTTTGGCTGGAAATGTGTAATATGCCTGTCATGGATACTGTGACAGAAAGAGCCAGCCAGCACATTTTCTACAAACTGACTGGTTCATAACCCAGTGGTACGTTTTTCAGTGTTTTTGTCTGAGCAACGAAAGTTTAAATTTTCAAACAAGGATCTCTGTATCTTCAGCATATGAGGATAGGAAACAGTAGAACAAGTCAGCAGCAAGTTGTCTGTGAGAGACAACATGCCATCAGAGAAATCCTTACCGTCTGCGTGCCTGGAAAATGTTGCTTTGTCTTTTATTCTCCTTTTATCACAATAGTGATATATAGTGCAACAGAACTATGGTCTCGGTTTTCTAGTATGGGAGAAGAAAGAGTCCTTGTTCCAAAGAATATCAGGAAAGGATAAAAAAAAGGGGAAGCCTTTTCTTAGCTATGGGGAATGCTGAATCCAAACTGATTAATTGACTTGCCCACAATTGTACAAGGAAACATACACAAAAAAACCCTGGAAATAGACATCTCATGGACTAATTCCAACACTGGTCCTGGTTCTCCTACCTTCGAAACCTTGCACAGCAGCTTTGCATCATTAAATCTTAGTTCCCTTGCTTTATATGGGTAAACTCAATATCACTACTTGAGTGGGATTTCATTAGCAACATGGTGAAATATACTTTAGTCTTTGAAGAAAGTGTCAAAATCAAAGAACCTCATCCATTCCAAAGCCAGAACACTGTTATCTTTCTCTAAAAAAGCTTCTGTTTCCCACCCAGCCTGGGCCCACTGAATTTTGACCCAAAACACATTCTCTTTCATAACTATTTCTATGTTTTCTTGTTCTCCTCATAAGCAAATAGTCCTCAGTTAGTAGCTGAGGGTTTGACTGGGGACATTTATAGCGAACTTCCAATACCTGAAAGGTGCCTATAAGAAATCTGGGGGCGAGCTGTTCACTAGGGCATGTAGCGAAAGGATGAGGGGTAATGGTTTTAAACTATAAGAGGGTAGATTTAGGTTGGATATTAGGAAAAAATTCTTCGATACAAGGGTGGTAGATCGCTGGAACAGGCTGTCCAGAGAGGTGGTGGGGTCACCATCCCTGCAGATATTCAAGGTCAGGCTTGATGGGGCTCTGAGCAACCTGATCTGGTAATGTTGTCCCTGCTCACTGCAGGGGGGTTGGACTGGATGATCTTCAAAGATCCCTTTCAACCCAATACATTGTATGATTCTATGATTCTATGTTTTAACTGTGTGGACATCAGGGATCACGTCAGTTAGATTGAAGTGGACACTGTTCTGCAACTTTGTCCCCTAAGCAGTTTCTTATGGCAATGAGGAAGCACCATTGAGGTGCTCCTCAGCTCTAGAGCCAATAGAGAGCCTGGAACAGACTATTGAGCAGCTGCTATGGCAAGGTTGCAGCTGGGGCCACCATTCCAGAGAAGCTGCTGCTTTGATTTGGGGATCAGCCCCTGGAAATTAATATATTCCTGTCCATTTTAAGTGTGCCACTATCTGTTCAAAGGACTAGCCTCACAGTAAGAGAAAGCAATGAAAGTGGGAAGATTGTTCTGCCCGTTCTTCCCAAATACATCCAATCTGTTTGAAGTATGTGTCTCTTAGGCTGTTTAATACCATTCTCCCACTCCAGTGCTCCACATTTTGCACATTCAAAATTTAGGATTCACAGACCTCCTCCAAATGAAGGACACTGTCAGATCACTGAAAACCCAACTCTTCCTCCCACCTCCCACTGTACTCTTGGCTTCCTTTTTTATTTGTCTTCGTATTTTTCAAGTTTCAAGCTTTCTTCTTCAGCCATATAAAATAGAAACATTTTTTAAAAATTAAAATAAAACTGACTTATAGTCACCAGACCCAAGGACTTGAGACTTTAAGTAAATCAGTAAATATCTCAAGCCTCAATAAAACAGAAAAAGTTGGCAGCCCTGGAGCACTCACCATGCAACCTTATTTATTCTCTGTTATTTATTTTCTTTGTATGTGTCCAGAAAGCAGCACAGCATGGTATAATCAGTGAAAAATCCTTGTCTCTCTAGAACTCTCAGTGTGACCCACAGTAATCCCATTTTCTTAATATGCAGATGTAGAGAGAACCATGTCACTGACTGGGTCAAAAGCCTGGAAATTCAGGTGCCTGATTTAGAAACATAGCCATGTTACGCTTCTGCTACCATCAGCAGGGAGGTAGGTTGGTTTCTCAAGGGTGATTGAGATCTTCCATGGAGCCAGGCCCATAGCATACAGCAAGAGCTTTTTTACCCAGGTTTTGTAGAGAGATAATACCTTTGGATTGAGGATATTTTCTGCCTTCTTTATTGTAATACTTACATGCAACGTACAGATACTCCTTTGACTTCTCAGGACAACCTGGGAGAGCTCAGATGGCCATACTCTGCAGAGTCTGTTCACACAGACACATTCTTATGCTAGATGCAGTACATGGAGTAATTATGACAACAGTTTCTTGACTTTAGAGGAAAAGATGTTTTGGATGATTCAAAACCACATATGTACACGGACAAAGAACATTACATTTATTTTGACCGACAAAATACTGATGTACCTCTCCTTTACTCTGTCTCCATGATGCCTTTACAGTGTGTTGGCTTTCATATTTCAAAGCATATACTTTTTTTCTAACATGGACAGAATTGAAGACAGTTTTGTCTTCTGAATTCTTCCTTGAAGTTGTGCATAAGCATGCATTTCCCCTGGGAGAGGGAAAGTGTTAGAAGCTTCTTTTATATTCTTTCTGCTTTGGAGATATGAGGATTTTCAGTTTCACATGCTGAAAGGTGATGTATCGATGGTAGAAAATGTCACATCCCTTGACATTTGAATAAGCTAATGGTCGTTTCCCTTGGGCTGTCTAACGTTGGAAAGACCCCAGGAATTCTGACATTCAACTTGCTAGAATTGGAATTACAGATGGCAGCTGAACTCGTTTCAGTGAGTATGAAAATTGAGGGCAAGGAGAATGGCACAGCAGCTCAGTATTTCCTACTGATAAAGTGGAAGTCAGATCTAAATGCTATTAAACATAGAAATCTCATAGGATGTAGAATGGAAAAGTTTTCCTCCCCTTTCCTCCAAAAGATAGTAAGGTAAAACAATTTTGGAGGTAAAGAGATGGGGGAAAGGATATATTTTCCTGTTACAAAAAAAAGGGATAGTCTTTTGTAAGCAGGGAAAGCTGGAATGTGCTGTACTGTATTTAAATAATGCAATCAGTCTTTCTTTTAGGGGAAAAAATATACCAATTTATTTGAGCAACTGCCAAGTTCCTAGAGAATAGATTGAAGTGTCCAGAATTACAATTTCTGATTGTTTATAGAAATGTTGCTGTAGTTTCCCATCCTAGGGTACCCAGAGGCTATTGACAGACCATGTAAGGTGTTGTTTATCATTGCAAGTTGGACTGTACAGGCTTAATCTTTAGGGATTAATTTAATTTCCTTCAGTTTCCACAAATCATCCAGGTAAATCCCTGACCTCTAACCTCTAATGCATGCCTTTGTAAGGAAAAAACCAAACAAACTTGCTCTATAATAGCTTGTTATAAAATGTTTATGTCACTTTGAGAAGCTTGGGCAAATTGTACCAGGTAAAACATCCACTTCACAACTTCTCCTGAGACATGTGCAATTCTGACAGTAGTAGGATAATCTTGGCAGATGTAATAACCCCTACTGCATCTTGGGTAATAGGCACTGATATCCATTAGATTAAAATCATAGGGAAAAATTTGGTTCTGATAAAGTTACTGCATTTTGTGGGGTTGTGAATATGGCCCAGATGGCATCACTCTGCAATGTGCAGAGTATGTTGGCCCTGATCCAGCATGGCACATGAAAACCATGTTTCTATAAATATGTGTTTAATCCCCATTTCAACTGAAATGAAAGGCCCTCATTATCTTTTAGTGCTGAAATTTAAGGAAACAATCCTACTGCTGTTGAGGACAGTAGCAAAATGCTACATATTTAATGGTGACAATATGGTCTGGGGTCTAACCTTACTATGTACCAAGCGGCACCAAATGTCACCAACATAATGGGAAAAAAAATAGCAATTAAGAGCTTTGTAGTACTTAGTCCTATCCAGGATTTATCTGGAAGGAATTTATACTTTCCCATTTAAGCCAGAGATACCTTGAATGTGCATGTTGTGAGGAATCTTCTTAGATGAGGATGTAGATCACAATTGATTTGGTACACTTTTTTTTTTGCCCTGAACATGTCTTCCTAGTGTGTGGTACTGTCAAGTCTGTCTAGGATCATTAGTTTAAAGTCCAATTAATAAAAAAAAAGTTTTTCCTTCTTTGAATCAAGTGCTTTCTTTAATCCAAGGGTAAATGTGAATTGTGTGCATGGGCTGTGTAATTGAAATCTCTTGACTGAAGAACTCATATCGTAGACCGAAACCATCATTTTGCGGTGAAACGAATGGGTAAATACTCAGGAGATTTGCCATCTATTCCCGCTTCAGCAGCAGATGTCAAGAATGGTTTGAGACATGTTACTTAATATCTCTCACCAGCCTATAATATCCTAAACCCAGGGTGGTGGTGAAAGTGCTTGAAGAGTAGTGGTTATTTAACTTGCTTGTGGCAAGTGCTGTAACAGTGCAAAGTGTTATTGCTATTACTGAGTTTATTTTGATGTGTTGCTCCAAAGTAAGCCTGTTCAGAAGGATATGATGTAATGGACTGGAGAGAGGATACTGGCATTTCCTTTTCTTTGTCACTAAATATCTGCAATACTGAGTTCAAGATACAAATCTTCTATTTAAAAGTTATTTCTGTCTTAACATATGGATGAAAGCTGGATATTCATCATAGTTACAACCATATGCATAAGCCCCATTGAACGCTGTAGAAAAATATTAGGTACTAAATGGACTTATTAAAATGTTGATATTCATCAAAGAGTTCACTGATCTTTATCTTTAAGGTTATCCACCAAATATCTGGGACATGTTAAAAATGAACCCAGAGTCTCTATTGTGGGAGACATGCTGTTGCACAGCTGAGAACCAGAGAGGAAGGGTTGCAGAGCTTCCTTTGATTTCCTCCAGAGAGGAATATAACAACAGAGGTTACTTGAAAGGTGTGTTTTAGAAGTGACTGGCACAACAGAGTCTTTTGGTCCTGTGCAAACAGACTCCTGGTGAGTCATATTCTGCACATGAGGAACCTCTGTCTCCTGCCTTCCCACTGTCTCCTCTTTCATCCTGTGTCCCCTCTCTAAGTCCCTTCTTCACACCAGGTGCCAGGAGCTTCTTTCAGTTTCTTACTATTCCTTCAGGCCTGAGATCTCTTTTTCTGGGTGTTAACAAAAATGTGCTGAGGGGTTTAGATGTATTTATTGCCATTAATTCCATCCTTTATTCTCCCTTTTTACAGTTATGTGATCAATACCTTGTCAGACAGAAGGATCCCAGTTCCAGCTCTGTGCGTATTTGTCCTTTGGAGACATCTGTAGTGTTGTGATGAACTTGTTGAACCCAACTGGAGTCATGCTTTGACTTCAGCATTTTTTCAGCCATGTATAGGAAGACATTACTGCAGTTAAAACATGCTTTAGTATATCACACACCTTTGTGAACCCTGGTATGAAAAGGAACTGGTGTAACAGTCTCTTCTAATATCCTTACAAGGCAAACCACAAACCTCGGGTGTAATTAATGTTCAAACTGGAGAAGATCTTTCAAAGACCACTTTTAGTTTAAAACCACCAGTGGCAGAGAGCCTGCTATAGGCACAGCTTAGTTGTATGAACAAATAATTCTCCTGGCTAATAAAAACACAGCCCCTGTGTTTGAATTCATTTGCTTTAATATTTCAGCCAGCGCTGTTTATTGTATCACTGTCTGTGAGATTGAGAGCGTGTTATCAGTGTTTTGTGTAGGTACATATAAAACAGGGCCAACTCACTCCCTGATCTTCTGATCACACCACTGTACTTACATACAGTCCAAATTTCCTTTAATTAGAGTCACCTTCTAATAGCTAGGCAAGGCAATTTTCAGATCTAACAGAATTATCGACCTGATCACTTAATAAATCATAGTCACCTGTTTTCTGGTTCAGTCAGATTTTTTAACTGATTTTTTCAATAATCTTTAGTAGTATTCCTTAACTATAAGATACTGAATCTAAACGCTCAAAAGCATTTTATGATTCAGTAATTGAAAAGGTTTTTATTTGTTTGCTTCCTTCTTTGTTTGTTTTAAATAAAATCAACAGTTTTGCGATAAATAAAATCAACAGGCATTTGTGAAGGATTGTGTCTGGAACTGATTGAAAATTTGGAGTCAGGAAAATTTCACAGGAAATCAAGTTTTAACGAAGCAGATATTTTTATGAGTGTTATCTGCTTTCCATAAAAATCGTGCATGTGTTGTGGTAAGAACACTGAACGGTTGAAAATAAGCTCTGAAATGCTGTGGATCTAATTGCCTTTGCAGTTCAGATATCTCCTGTCCTCCTGTGTGTGCCATGCTCCTGCACTGGACTTCATCCCCTGATTCTCAAGGGGATTGTTTTGCTGTGAGTGATGGTCTGAGTTCAGAGAGAGGACTTCAGCTGTAAAAGGAGGATGGGGAGGTGAGGGATGTGGACAAAGAAAAACAAACGGCATCCCGGGTTTGATTTCCAGAGCACTGCTGGACACCCACGTGCAAAATACAGTCTGTGGGGTGAGACCAGCTCCTCCCAGTGCTTCTGTTTTCCCACCATGTTTTAAGTGGCAGCCAGTGGCTGTAAATATTCCTTCCCAGTCTGACCAGCTGATTTGGTGCCCTTGCACAGCATCCCAATCGCTTCAACTGGGGTCTACTGCCAAACGTTATTATGCTGAACTGCTGAATAATGTGACAAGGTGTATGATACCTCTGTGGCAGAGTGGATGTGACAAGTGAACTGGGAACAAGTGTTGCAGGATCTTTGGTGTCTAAGAGGAATATCCCTACAATTTTTGAGAGTGGGGAAATGTAATTTTTTTTATGCTTATTTGGGTAACCTGTTCATATAACAAAATCCTGTTGCCTTCTCCAAGGTGATTCTTGTTTGAACTGGAGTAAATTTTCACAATAAACAAAAATAAATGTAGAGTTGATTTCGAAATTACTAGTGGGAGAAACTCACTCCAACCCTTGTAAACTATCTCAACTATGCTCATCAATGAAATGAGATGTCTCACTTCTAGCCTGAATTAATCTACATTCACTTTCGGCCAGTGATGACCAGCTTCCTGTTGTCTGTGGGACCATGTGCCTGTCACCTAGGTTTTATTCCATCAAGGTTTATTTATAAACAATTTCTCCTCTTACAGTTTTGAACATGGCCCTTGAAGCAGGAGCATTGCAAGCAACGTAGAAAAAAGCTTTCAGATACAGCATGGGCAGAGAGCAAGGCCAAGAGCTGCTCCGATGAGTTGTTGCATGAATGAGCTGCAGTGGTAGGAAGCTGTAACAGAAGGCAACCCGAGCGATGAGGCAGCTTGGTCACTCACTGGTATTCACATTGGATGGAGAAAGTGTTCTTCGGAAAGCTGGAGATGCATAGAAAACCTCAGTAAGGAAAACAAAAATTTGCAGGGAGTAGAAAATATAAACATTACAAAGCTATCATTACCTCATGTCAAACCTGAGAGCAGCAGGAGAACATCGGGGCACATACTAAAGTTACTGACAGACACTGAAGTCTTTTAAGTGAAGTTCCTTGTCTGGACCATAGTTATGTGAGGAATGTACTTGCAGGCAGCAGTGGGGACTGCCCAGATAAGTTACAAGGGGGAAGCACTGAAAGGTGGCGTGAGAGGGACAGCCAAGGTCTTTGATTCATCCTGGCACTTGTACATCTACCTAACCATGACTGCTTGAAGACAAGGAGACTACTTGTGCATTTCGATACTGCGCCTAACTGAAGGTTCAACCTAAAGCCAATCAAGAGAAATGGTGGTGGTATGCTGCATATATTACATATACGATTTTCTATTAATAACATACACATTTTCAGTTTATTATTTCAATATGATCTTCCCTTTATCCCATAATTGTTCATGTCTCCTCCAAGTCCTACATCTGGTTTGTAGTAGAAAGTAGGATTTGTCTTTTTTGGGCACCTTTCCTCCCCTAGCAAGGCTCTGTGTTCATATGGCTTTGGACCGAACAATGCAAGATCTGTTACTGATGCTTCCCTTTGGTTCATTAATTCCCTTGTTGTGTTTTGCATCCTGCAGTTCCAGTTTTTGCCATCCCTTCTATCACTTTCCACACACCTAGAAAGCAGAAATTTAGCTTCTCCTTCCCCCCACCATTTTAGATAGAGTATGATAAATAAATAAATACATAAACTAAAGTGCTTGGGAATCACTTGGCATCTGAAATGTTTTCCACTTAACCTTTTTCCAGCATGAAAAGAAAAGGTCCACTTGTGCCTCCTTTCTGTATATTGAGTGCTTTGTGCAGCCAGTTTTTGATACAGCCAGAACCAGCAGGTTTCCCTGCAGTGTTCATTAGACATTAACTTCACAAGGAGAACCTTCCTGAGTATGTACTTGAAGCTGAAAGGCTCCAATGGCCATTGCAACCCTTTTGTTTGTTTTTAACTGGGGCAAACACATACTTAAGAACTTTTGGCATTTAGCTGGGGTGGGAAACATGTTCTTGTGTTTACTTTGGAGGAGTAATAGGTTTCTTTTCTAGTGGTATTTCATTCTATGTCTCTGCTGCATTTGCAAAGATTAGGAGATTTCTTGGACTGATTTTCAGAATAGCAGTCTCAATATCCATCCCAATGAGAACAAATTCCTGCAAATGAAGCCCCAGTATACAATTACATTTAACTTGACATGCAGTTTATGTTTATGCCCTTTGAAAAAGTATATATAGTATATAGTATAGTATATACACACCCACATTTCTTAAATGTTTCTTTGAGTCGGAGGCTTTTTTTCCTCTGTATGAGCAGCCATATCTTGTTCAATCAATTCTGTTTGCGTGTAGTTATTATACCTTGCTGCCAAAGAAGGTGAAAGGTAAAAGGCACCACATTTGTTTTGGTTCTAGAAATTATCAGATTTTGTGGATTTTTATTTTCTTTCTTTTCCTCAGGAACATGAACAAGAGAAGTCATATTATAAATAACACAAGGTTTCCATTTTTGTGCTCAGAGACAAAATGCACATTTTAATAATAACAGAGTTGGAGAAGAAATAATTTAACTATCAGACTTGCAATAAATGAAACACTTTCTTAAGGTATTCAGTTTTCTTCATCTCATGTGATCAATGTCACCTCTGCATGATAACAGGGATATTTCAGTTGTCCACGTAGTCTCTTTTTCCACCATTGAAATGCATCTGTCTCTGAGGGGAAGATTCTTAAATATTTGACAACAATGTTTAAAACCATCAGAGAAGGATATTTTAAATACAGAATACAATTGGCTAAGTAGGAGTATGATCCAACATCAAGATGGAATTCATATTCTTGCACAAAGTATTCAGGGATCTTCAGTGGCAGTTGTCAGAGCTATAATTTTATTTAATATATGAAGAATGGATGTTTCATATCTTACTTTCTCCTCTCATGGTGATTTCAGCTTTACTTTAGAAATGCAGAGAAAACCAAATCACACAGAACTTCACAGGTGATGAAACAAAGACACAAAGCTCGTTCTGCTTTAAATCACTTTTGTCTCACAACATCATTTACACCTGCATAAGACAAGTGCACCTAACCTGGCTGCTCTGATTTAAATCACAGAATCACAGAATATTAGGAGTTGAAAGGGACCTCGAAAGATCATCCAGTCCAACCCCCTCTGCCAGAGCAGGATCACCCAGACCAGGTCACACAGGAAGGCGTCCAGGCGGGTTTTGAATGTCTTCAGAGAAGGAGACTCCACAGCCTCTCTGGGCAGCCTGTTCCAGTGCTCTGTCACCCTCACAGTGAAAAAGTTTTTCCTCATGTTCTGATTGAACCTCCTATGCTTCAGCTTGCTCCCATTTCTCCTTATCCTATCATTTGACATCAGAGAGAAGAGCCTGGCTCCTTTCTCCTGAAGCATCTTTCCTTTCTTCTGGGAGATCCAGATGCCTAAAAGCCTATGCAGTTTTATCTGAGGATCAGGCAAGTGGCAATTTAAGCTGATGTAACCTGACAGCTAATATAAATAAATAAGAAAGAACAAACTCTTCTCCTAATTGGAAAGTCCTCTTCAAAGTCCCTGATAAGCTCAGGGAAAATGTAACGCAAGTTCAAATAAGACTTAATGTGATTTCCCAATCCTCTCTGCAGATATGTAAGTGCAAAGGAGTAAAGGAGAAACTTAAGCTGCTGAAGAATTCAAGGAGTCCCTGAGCATTTAGACATTTCCCTTTTGGAGGGAGGGAAAGAAGCCATAAGCCTCTGAGAGCTGCAGTGAGAAATAATGGTTTGGTCCTTGTCTGCTCATATATAAAGGCAACCACACAGAAAATCAGTGGAGGAAACCTAAAGTTAAGAGCAAGTGTTACTTTCTATTTGTCATAGGTAATGAGGAGACAGATGAGAAAGAAGACTTATTTGCTGTGATTAAAACTTATTTTTAGAGAAGAAAAGAGATTTCCTTGTCCCTTTCCCTTGTCCCCTCAATATCTGTGGTTGTGATTCACAGGGGTGTGGGTGATTTAGGGATGCAGTGTCATGGCTGATCACTGCCTCAAGAGCGGCTCAAATCCATCTCTCAGATCAGAGAAGCTGCTGTGCTGTGTGCACGTATGTGTATGCATATGTACAGTGTGAAATCCAAATTTAAATCCAAGTTCACTTCATCCCATCTGTGGTTTTAACTTCTTTGGATGCTGTTCAAAGCCTACAGAAATGAAAATCTTGAGCAAAGTTTCAAGCAGCAGAGTGGCTGGCTCTGCCCCAACCTGCAGGACAGCCCCTTCTCTGCAAATAGTCCCCAGAATTCCAGTCCTGTGGGTCACCATCATCCCCTGGCTGGAGGACTGCAGTATTGCCGACATCTCCAGATACCTGGTCAGGCTTCTGCTGCTAGCTAACGCCTATGCAGAGAAGGGATATGCATGCACCATGCTGTTTCAAGGCATGCTAGGTCTGCTGCCAGGGTGCCCACTGCTCAGTGCTCCTCAAGGGATGTCTCTGAGTTACACTTCCCACCCCAAACATGTGCAGGGCTCTGCTTCTGAGAAATGTTGAGCAGCAATTATTTTCAAGTGATTTTATAATTTCAACTAGAGGGAGCTGTTTTTTCCCTGCCATATAGATATGGCTGGAAACAGGAATGTTTTCCAAAGGTTCACTGAAACTTCCACAGCGTGCAAACATGTATGCATATCTCCAAACTGCATGATCTTTCTTGTCCCTCAGGAGGTGAAGAGCTTCTCCTGAGTCAAATGACTGAGCTGTGTAACTGTGGAGGTTTCTCAGCCCAGGTTTGGCAGGGCTTTACATGTATGCGCTGCATGGCCGTGGCTGCATGTGCCTGCAAGGATTTGCAATTTGGCAGGCACGATTAAGCTCCCGTCCTCTGAAAATCTGACTCCAATTTTCAAGCAAAAATAGAGTATTTTTTTTTCCTTTGGGTGTTGCATTTTATATGATGTTACTACCAACAGCAGATGACAACATTTCTCCCCCTGCCACTGTGGAATGAAATGAAGCAGAAAATGTGGAGACAAAAGGAAAAAATGTTTTGAACTGGAAGCATTTGTTAATGATTCCCTTTGGTTCCGGGCTGTGCTGGTTTTCTTCCTTGGCTGCTTTGCATATATCCAGGTATGGAGAGACTGCATCAGGGAGCCCGAGTGCCTGAGTTGCCATAATTTGACAAGGCAACATCGCAGAGATACCATTAGCATTCTTGATTATCAAAGAGACAGTGGAAAATAAATTGTCTTACTCTTGTATGAATAGGTTTATTTCACAACTTTTTTGAAGGCAGATACAAGGCAGTCACTCATGATGCTGGATTTTTAAGTTTTGCTGCCACTCTGCCCTATTTTTATCTGTTGCTTGAGACATCTCATCCCCAGAAAAATTAAAAGAATCATGAAACAAAAAGAATATTCTCCATCACTGCTGGAATGGCCTCCTATCTAAGTGTTAGTGGGGATGTTGCATCACTGATAAATTCAGTATTTAACATATTCAGGGTTGCTTGCCCTAGGGAGGTGCGGGAGAGAACAGGTTATTTCACCTGATACCATCAAGTGATGATTTATGGCCTACTATCTTTTCTTTGACATTTATCTAGAGTTTTCAGTGTTCATAACCTTACAAAATGCCTATCAGGTTTCTTTTTCTCTTCTGTGGGTGCAGCAGAATTTTAAATAAAAGCACAATTAAATGGAAAACTGAATTGTAGCCAGCAGGATGTTCACAATAACCCAGTACACTATTGATCTTCTGAGGTTTCGGTGGAAGATGACTTAAAGCCAAGCTTCTTTATAAAGGTGCAGGTTTTCCACTGAAATCTCCCTTCCATTATAATGGTGAGTTGTGCCAGGATCTAAGTTGAAATAATTAGTTCTGATGCAAAACAGAAGGTTAAGAATTAAAAAAAAAATCTACCCTGATTGTTATTTAACTTGGTTAACGACTGAGCTCTGTTGGCTGTGACAATTTCCACTTGTTCATCACCAGTTTTTAAAAAGAGTAAACCAAGACTACAGCCCTTTTCAACTTAAAATCAATTACTGGCTACAGACAGAAAAGCAGTGAGGAATTAATCTATGCAAAGATGTGTAAGCATAGACGGTTTCACAGACAAGTTACTTTCTACCTCAAAACTGAGAAACTGCCAAGAAATAAATTGGCTGATGCAAACTGAGTTAACTTGGCTATATAAAGACACTAAACTCACATACACAGATATTAGAATTTGCACATTTTCTAGATTTATTCCTAAAATGCTGGCATACCCAGTAAAGGGAGGAAAATACTGCATATCATTCAGTGTAACTCACACCTAGGGCACAAACTGCTTGTATTTTCATTATAATAAACAAAAAAAACAGTAGGGCATAATCTTTTATTTTTCAGCCTTTGAGGTGCAGGTTAGAAGACAAGCGTGCATAAAAAGAAACTCTCTTGTCTTTACAGAGATGCAGCATATGAATTGAGTTGTACCATATATTTATGGGTGAGGGAAAGTAAAGTGGGGAAAAGATACTCTGTTTGGATGTAGACCTCTCCAATGGAGATGTCTATGTGAGAAACAGTCAGTCTTGAATCCCTGCCTAATAAAAGGAGATGAGCAGGAACATCCAGGGGGTGATTAATACCTTTCTCAGATGGATGTCTAAAATAGATGAGATGAAACATGCCTTGGGCAGAGGCAATTTCTCTTCCATTTCCAAAGGGCTCTTGATGTGTGACCACAGATCCACCCATCCACCCATCCATCCATCCATCCATCACATCGTTCAGCACATGACTGTATGATTTCAACATAGGGTGAGCACCTGTTAAGTCAGACATCAGAAGTGTTCATGAATGTAGAGTCATGAGACCAATGGCTACGGCAGAGACCTACCAGGCCTAGCTCAGATGTGGATGTCTGAACAGCAGAGAAATAGGAGAGTCAAAAATTGTGCCTATGTGCTTGTGGACAAAAGTCTTGGTTTCCAATGAGGCAGCTATCTTCAATCTTATTTCTGGTAGGTGCAGATCCAGTGAATCATGAAGGAGACAATGGTGAATTTGGCTTCCTTTTTAAGAATTATTTTATGAGTTTTCCTTCAATTAGTATATAAATAAATAAATAAATAAATAAGAATTGATAACAGTACCTGACCTTGTTCTATTCCCTGGTGCTGTTGGAATAGTAAGTCATTTATGTTCTCTCCATGCTGAGAGTGCATTCAAGTCTTTAAATTGCCAATATCACTTCAGACTTAGGAATGAGGAGAATATCCATCTAAAAATTCCAAAAAGCAGAAAAGGATAGGATCCTAAATCTTTTTATTTCCATGGCAACTAAAGAATTAAAAAGAGAGGGAGTTCAGAAATGGGCAATAACCACATCATGGAGTCCCCCACAATTCCATTTAAGTATTAAAAAACTGAATGAAGTACTTGCAATAGCAAGATCAGAAACAGGGTTAGTGCATCCCATTATAGGGGATGTAATCAGTCAAATGGCCAAACTTAGGGTACTGTAATTAATCACCTCACTTGCTGTTGCTTACTCCTTCCTCTGCCTAGTGCTGATCAGCAGCCTCTGATGTCCAGTTGCAACTCCCAGGGTTACCTTAGGCTCTTCAAAATTCCAGCTATTTTGAGCAAGAAAAGCAGCATGAATATCTGCCAGGTTTCATTTAGGAAGAAGTCATTGGCCTGTAAACTTGGATGGACCATGACATGGGGAATCTGCAGATTAAAAGTCTTTCTTTGTTTGCAGGCCTTTTGTAGATGTCAAACTTGACTATGTTAACTTCTGGCAACCTCTGGTTATCCTGACCAGGATTATGAATGGCCTTGCTGTCAGCGTATTGTCTACAAGATAAAGTTACCTTAACCTTGCAGTACCAAGTGCTGTGGCAGGAGCCAACTCCACCACTACCATTAAACATAAACACCACTAAACATACAATGGGTCTGCTCCCACAACATGGCTGGAATTCAAGGCAGGTGTTTCTTATCCCATGAATTCACAGCAAACCTATGAAAAGGTTGCATATGTCAAAATTTACCATTTTGAACAAATCCTTACACATTCGATTGAGAAGTGGCCAGTGTGTGTCCATCACATAACCAAAACTCTGTTCTCTTCTGTCACAGGTTGGGAATGAGCCATGCCCTGCAATAGGAGGTGCAGGCAGTCTTTGTTTACGTGATTTGATGTCCAGAAACACTCCTGCTGTGTGCCTCGATGTATGTACACTCACTATATATTGAGCTCTTAGCAACCAATGCCAACACTTTGGAGAGATGGATTAATCTACAGTCAGGCAGTTGAAGAGGCTCTGAAGAGCCCTCAGGAAACACAATGGTGAGGATCAGGTTGAAACCTACCTAAATAATTACTCTGACTTGCAGCTCTCTTTCGGGTACAAATGATAAGCTCTTTAGAAAGAGGGCATCTGGTTTAGGCTCTGGACAGATGGTTTGGACCACTGGCAGCTTTGTGGTGGTACTACCGGAGGCTGCAACACTGCTTGAGAGTGAAAATTCAAAAGGTTGAAGTCCTGGAATAAAGCAGAGAGATATTTCTGAAATTAATTTGTCAACTGAGTCAGATATTGATTGATACTTCAGATATCTGGGAAAGATCTGGATCAATAGTTGGGGACAAGACATACATCTAAGAACTAGCTGCCCTACAAACCTGAAAATACATCTTGGATCTTTTATTCCTCCCCTTTTCCCTATTTTAATCAAGAAAAAATGGTTGAGCATATTAGAAATCCTGTTAGAGTCTTGGCTTCACTCATGTTCCATGAGACTTGACAAATTCCTTTACACAGACTATGGAAACTGCAATACCTCACTTCCCAAAGAGGCTGCAAAATTTCCCAGAGTTAAGGCCAGAACCAACCAGTTCATCATCTAATCTGACCTCTGTATCCATCCCGAACTAACGCACTTCATCCAGTTTCCATTGCACTGTCCCAGTTACTTGGCTTAGACTAAAGCGGTTATTTCTGGTCTGGAGGTGAATGACTGCTGAGTGAAACTGCGTAGGATCGAGGTTTCTGTTTTGTGAGTAACTATGTGATGCTGATGTATTCTTCTCCATTCCAAAATGGAATGAAAACAATGTGCTTGTTAAAATAATACCCATAAACCCACGTTTTAGAAAAACAATCCCAAGTTTCAGGGAAAGCATTTAATGTAAAGAAAACCAAAAGGGTTTGTTTTGATAACAAAATGTAAAGCATTGCATTTTTTCAAAATTTTCTTCACTTGCCTAATGTATAATATATCTATAATAAGTTAAATATGGAAACAGATTGTCATTGGAGGTCAAAATGTTCTGTTCTGTTTCTAAAGTGAAATCTCACTGAAATCAACATGAAACATTTAGCTGTAGACAAAGACAGCAGTGAAATAGTTTCACTCTAGATGTCTAAGGTAATTAACTGGCTTTTTTTTTTGTGGTTCTTGGGATAGAGAAGATGAGTCAGAGATCAGGAGAACCTGCTTTTCTATGCAATATAGATAAAACTGCGGTGGAAATTACATAGACAAGTTGGCCCAAACCTGGGTGCTGTGATTACTCCCCTTAATGGTATTTTTGGATAGTAACCCAATCACTGGAAAATTCCTCATCAGTCCATCTGCTGAGCTCTCACGTGAGTAGTTCTCAGATGTACAGCAGCCTGTGGTCATTTGGCGTAAAAATTATCTGGGTGGCAAATCTCCACAGGATTTTGTTGTGCTATGCCTTCACTTGCTCTTCCTAAATAATGCAATTTCCTCATAGGTCAAAAGGATGCATCACTTGGTGGTTAACAAGGATGGTGATCAAAATATATCCAACATACTGCCATACAGTCTGTGACTTAGTCCCTACTCCCTCTCTCAGCCTGTTGACTCAGCCAAAATGGTGTAAGACTGCCCTATTGCAGGGAGCACAATAGTTGGGGTTGATATTCAAAAATAATCCAGGGAAGACACTCAAAGCTTCCTTGATAAACTGCAGATTATTAACAATAAATGTCATACAAAGAGACTGCATTATCCAAACTATATTAATGAAAATGGAGCATGTTATGTGGTGTTAGAGGACTGCAAGTGCTTCCAAGAAGGATGTGCCTTTTAAGAATTTACATGTAACTAGAAAAATTGGGCCATCTCTTACTTACCTTTCACATGGTAAATCAAAAAATATTAGCAGCCAGACAAAAGGAGCCATCGTGAATCAGGGTTTTCTTTGCAATTCATCTTTCCTGAGGATTGTTCAAAGTTATTCTTTAAAGAGGTACACCTCATGCCAGGAAGACACTATGAAAGGGTACCTAAGAAAGTTCTGCTGCTTCATTTCTTGTTGGAATATTTGCATTTATGCAAATTGGACATTTTATTTTGGACAAATCTGCATTTAATATTCCAGCTGACTCTTAAGTCTGTTCTCAATAAAAAGTAAGTCAGTCTTGAATAGCATCTGAAGATGCCTGATATAAAGTCTGTATCATATGAAACTGTTGTAGGCACTTCATTGATTTTCAAAGATTTAAATAAAATAATCTGACTGACCGTGAGTGTTAGTCAGTCCAGAAAGTCAGTTTCACTGAGAACCACCAGAAATGAACAGTGAAAGGGCATTTTCATGAAAGGAGTCTGTACTCTATTCCAGAGAACATCTGTGCACTGTGTTTAAATTAAAATAGTAATTTTTTAAAATCTATGAACAAAACCAACAAATACTCTTGGAAAATTCCCCTTTTATACAGCTGTCTCTGGTGCTGCTGCTACTGCTTTTAGGTTTGGAGTCTTATCCAGAGACCAACTGTAGACTGCAAATCAGAAATAAATCACCATTAGCACTGATCTGGGCAAATTTTGAGGAAAGGAGTAATGGCCTACTTCCTGGTGTCCTCGATGTATGTTTTTGATCTGTTATTCGCCAGGCACTCAGTGTTTCTCTCTGTGTGGTGATGCAGCTCTGTGGCCAGGGTAATGATGAGTGAGATTACACCTGCTGTCCTGCCAGCCCCAGCTGCTCTCCTTGCGATGGGGAAACCCATGTGTGAAGTAGCATTTAAAGGTTGATGTTCAATGGGAGGTTGTTTAAGAGGTGCCTGCCTCTCTGTGGGAGCTATCTGAGAAGTGTGGGCTATGTGGTTAAAGGTTAAATTGGCAAATAGGCTCATTAGAAGAGGAACGTGAATTCTGACTATATGTCTAACAACCAGTATTCTCTGGGGCTCTTCACTTACACCCCAGTCCTCATAATATCTTGGATCAGAAACCACCAAAGGGTGAGGTGGATGAGTGCCACTGTGCTATTTGCTGATGTAGTTTGGTTTTTTAATTGAATTCTGTTCAATGAAACATAATTTTTTTCAATGTGATACAATATCATTCTGCTAGTAACATCCATACAGTTCATTTTCAGCTTGTTAATACGACATGAAGAGTTCCTGTCTGAAGTAAGCGTAAATTAAATTGTTCTAAGTAAAGGAAATCCATCCCTCTACAGGAGTTCAGCACAGGTCGTATTCACTTATTTTTCATTTTTGGTGGCTTGGTTTTTTTTACAGCTCATCATATATAGGTCACAGAATAATTTATGTGAGTGAGAATATGATTTTCCCATGTAGAAATGTAAAGCACCAGTACAGGGTTTTAACATCTCAGTAATACTGATTCAAGAGCTCACATTTCTGAATTTTAATACAACAATCTGCCCACTATGTGAAACAAGGCCCCGGGTGGTGCATGGTGATATATGAACCATTTATTGATCTTCCATAGTGGGATGATTTTTTTCTATAAGAATTAATGAAGAGCAGAAAAAATTTTAACTCAGTGCTTCATCTGTGCACCTAATTTTAATTTCATTATTACCAGCAGTTTGGAGTCTGACTTGTTTTAATATTAACAACAAGTATTTGTACAGTAGTCTTCCTAATTAAACTGAAATGTCAACTTTATGCTTGTATGCAATTTTATTTTCTAATTTAAAGTTCTGTTCTACAGGAAATGCTTTAATTTAAATAACTCTTTTTGGGGAAATTTTTTTTTTTTGACTTTCAAGTAAATTATTCTATTTGAAATAAGCAAGCCATTCGGTAGAACTCTATTGTCTCAAATGTATGAGATGGGAATTGGACTGCTGCAGAGCTGCAGACAAGAGGTGACTGGAGTCCAGGCCAAAGGGCTGCCCTTCAGATGGGCTGCTGCAGGGTTTCGGACTCCATAGCTCCACACACGGTGAAGCTGAGGGTTTAGGACTTCCTTGCTGCAGAGATTAGGTGGGGACTCCATAGATTTCTCCTTTGGACACAGTTTTGAAATTTTTGAACTTTTTTTTTCTGGATCTGGATGAAATTTCAATATCTCTGCATGCCCTCATGAAATATGATGACCTTTCAACACAAAGCTATGCTAAGCACATATTTAACTGCTTTTCTGGGAGAGGCTTAGAGCACTGAGAATGCTTGGCCTGGAGAAGAGAAGGTGTGGAGGAATTTTACTGATGTCTGTAAATATTTGATGGAGGAGAACAAATGACTGGACTTCTCTCAGTAGCACCCAGTAAGAGGACAAGAAGTGATGGGCATCAACTAAAATACAGGAAATTCTGTGTAAACATGAGAAAAAAACTTTTTCACTGAGAGAGTGGTCAAACATTGGCACGGATTACCCAGAATTTTTATTTCCACCATTGGATATATTAAATAACCATCTGAATGCAGCCCTAAGAAGCTTGCTTTCACTGACTGCTTTTGGCAAGGGGATGGACTAGCTGATCTCCAAAGGTGCCTTCCCACCTCCAACATTCTGTGATGCTGTGAAACTGGAGGAAGTTTAGTTCCTTACTGGGGATATTGCAGGAAGGGGGCTTTTTGATCTGGGAGCTGATGCTCGGCCTTCATAGCCATTCCAGCACAACACTGAGGATGCAACACTGTTGCTTGCATGAGGCTTTTGAAGTAGGAATCTGTGCCTTTTCACCAGGGGATGTGCTGACGTCCTCAGCAGTCCTACATTAAAACAAAACAAATAGATGAAATACTGGCCCCAGACAGGTCAATGGCAAAATTCCCAGCAACTTTAATGGAGCCAAGAATTCACCAAAGACAAGGTATTTGTAAGAGCAGTGCATTTATGTTATATCTGAAGCTTGTTTACAACCTTCTGGAGTACTTATCTTTGACAAACAATCTTTACAGAGCATCTGAGTGTCTAAATGCATTGAAGCAGAGCCATTTGCAAGTGGTTATTGAGGACTGTATTTAAAAATGAAACAATGTCATTCACAGTGGGACTATATGCAAAAGCCGCTCTATTTACAGCAGTAAGAAATGCACCAGTCATTAAAAAAATTACAAACTTTTCCATCTTTGCACATCTGAAAGACTTACATAAGCAGCTTGGGACTTCTGAAAGACAATCCCAATATAATTCCAACAGCCGGATATTAATAATACATATAATAAACAGGACAGTTGGATGCATTTGAAAAAATGGTCTTGAAAAGTTTATTGTTTGTTTTCTCTAATTTCATACCCAGCACTGTTATGCCAGGTTCTGCACTAAGAGTTTATTAGAAAAGTAATATATGAAGTATTAATACATTCTTACCAGTGAGATTAGCTGGATTTTCAAACCGAAGGTTTAGAGATGCAGGATTTGCATACATATTATCATTTCATGGGCAATGATAAAGCACATGTGCATTCAACACAAAAAGTTTAATGCAGTGTATAAGCCTGTTTTAATTGGGAGCATCCTTTGGAATTCAGGGTCCTCAGGTCCTGAAAGTGAAGTGCTCATTGCATGTTGTGAACTGAAAATCCTCAGTCCTCCTGGAAACATGTAACCCAAGCATAGCCCAAGCATACTCTGCACTGAAAATTCAGTGAGAACCACTTGCTAGGTAATGCTACAAATAGGATTCTTGTTTGAAGAGAAGCAAATTTAAGTTTTACTCTCTTTTCCACCTTCAACTGTGTAAAAGGTGCTGCTCAGAAACTGTGGCAGTTTTGTCACAATATTTGTTTCCTGCTTCACGTGTGGCGCAGCAGAGCAGCCATGGTGGAGTGTGAATCACCACTCTGCTCTCTTGCACGGCAGCTCCTCTAGCCTGAGCAGAGCAGACAAGACATTTCAACTCCCTTACAGTCTTCTGTGTCATTACAGGAACAGAAATAGGCTGAATCACAAGCAAAATTGGACTCTTTTAGTTCCACTTCCAGACATGTAATATTTATAAAGTTTTTAATTAACTTAGTTGTTTGCACCATGTTCACAGAATGAATTCAGATCAGAATTAGTATTTCACTTCTTGCCTGCCACAGCTCTTTGTGTTCATAACACTCATAACACTCACTTTGTTGTTGGGAGTTGTGGGGAGATGCAATCTATTTGATAGATATTTTCTTAGGCAAGATATTGAACATCCATAACAATTCTTAACAGTTATTAGATTTAGCTGTTTCCAAAGAACAAAGCAGTGGATTAAGTTCCCAGTTAAATTGTCTCCTTTTTAATTGCTTCTAAGATATTTTTCCATTTCAAGTTTTTTTCAAAAAAAACAAAACCACAACCCACTTGTGTTCTCTAAGTAGTATCTGTAATGTTGCTCCTTTCAAAGAGTGACAATGCCAGCAGTTGTTCCTTGGCTGTGTTTCCAGGAAGTATAATTTAACAGGTGAGAAATAAAGTATGTGAGTGAGATAACAGTATGATACTCTAAATTTAGATGATATTGACTGCTTTTTTGTAAATTGTGATTATTCTTTCTGTTTTTCCTCAGAAAGCATGGAGAGTCTTAGTGTCATCCTTATTAGAAATGAAGAAGGTTCTGGAGTTTGACTGAAAAAATTCTAGGTTTTTTTCATACTGTCAGAAATCTAAGAACAATTTTGGGGTTTTTGGGTTTTTTTTTTTGGGAGGGGTTTTTTTGTTGGTTTTTTTTTTGGGTTTTTTTTTTTACAGCCTTCTTGTGAAAGATAACTCTTCTGGAGCTGGTATTAAGAAAGCTAGCAGGAGGTAGGGTGTTACTGTAAATGATACCTATAGGTTGTACTTGATTAAATTTCCATTTTAGCTGGCTGAAGAGTTCATGTCTGCTCTACAAGAAATTTGGTGCAGGACAGTGAAGCCACTTAGCTTTCTGTCTTGACTCTTGGCTTGAACAGATCCTAGAACATTAGGTTTGCCCAGTGAGTTTGGAAACTCCTGCTATGTAAATGCTTTTTTTTTTTCTTTCTCTGTTTTGATGAAGTGACCAGCTGTGTGCTGGGATTCTGTGTTATCTTGATTTTCCTAAGCCCTGGTAATGACGTTTTGGAAAATAAAAACATCAGGTGGGATTTGGGTCTGTGAAAAAGCTGGCAGTCTGTTCTAATTGTCTGCTAAATGAGCAACAGATACCTGCCTGCGAGGTTTCTACAGAGGGGCGTGGAAGTTATGGTAAATGTAGGAAAGCTTGTTAGGGTGGCTCTGGGACAAAGTGACCCAGAGTTGCAGATCATTTTTCATGAAGATTAAAGGCATTAAAGATTTACTTGAAAAGGCATGTTTTGAGGCACAGGTGTAGACTCTCGTGTAGCTACTGAATATGACTAGATTTCGACCTGATGAATTTAAGATCTTGCATTTCTGATCTTGCATTCCTAAAACGGCAACTTATAATCAGGGCAAAACTTGATGTTAAGACACAAGGACTTACAGTCCACCATCTTGTAGATACTTTTGGAAGTCTTATCCATTGACTTTATGACCAAGAGTAATAATATAGCAACTGTGATTAACAGATTTTTCCATATATTTTTCCATAGTATTAATACAGTCTGTTCATAAAGAGATAATGATCGCTGTTTTCCAACATTGCGAGAATTTATCTGATATTATGTAAAATGCTGCCTGATCTTATATGTAAAATGCTAGCTGACATTGCTTTGGAGAGGAAGTAAAACCTCCAGTATTCTACATCAGTATCCCAAATTTATTACAATGAATGACAGAATGTAGCTCTTTGTGAAGAGTGTCTGTTCATTTCTAAAGGCCTTTGGTTGCAGAACTAGGAAATGAAGAGTCTCTAAAGAATATCTTCCTAAACTTGTTTTAATGTGTCTGCATTTTGTTAATTTATTTGGAAGTGAGCTTTAAAGCCAAATGTTATTACACTGTAATGTGCAATATTGAGCTTCTTTGATTAAAGCTATGTTATTACTTTGAGCCTATTAAAAAAAAATTAAGCATCTCAACCTTGGAATTTGAATTGAAATATGTAATGATCCATGTATTCTTTGCTCTGATTAGCCTGTTAATCGATATGGTTTTCAATATTCCTATATTTTAATAACTCCCTTTCTTACCTTTTGCTAGCATTTGTCATTTCTATGGTCTTCACAGATGTCTTAAAACCTAAGCACCTTCTGCAAATGTTATATTAAGAATATAATAATAAAATTCAAACAACAGGAAGTCATTAAAATTATATACATGGTTTCTTTCCATTTTAATAAGTCAAAGTTTGATATTCTTCTTTCCCCACTATCTCTTTACTTCAAGAGTGATCCCAATGGCTTCAGTAAAAATGCTAAGAGAACAGAATACTATTCAGTGTCAATAAAATGACAGAATATTGCCTCAAAATGCAGTAATTTTCCAGTACTAAGTATTCCTACTATAAGTCTCTTTAAAAACAGGGAGAGAGGAAATGGTATAGGGCAATAAACTTCCCTACATATTCATGGAGAACCGAATGGATAACAGAGTAGTTGTCCACTAAGACAATGTTTTCAGTACTAGCTATTTCTAATGTTAGAAAGAAACAGCTATTTTAGTTTCATCCTTTGAACTCTTCTTTCTATGACTGCTGCCCATTCAGTTTAGAATGTCAATTACTATATAGTTATACAGTTCATCACAGTTACTGAAATTAAATATAAATAGAACTATAGGACTTGGAGTTTCAGAATCCTTCAGCTGAGTTTATATTTCAGTATAGTCCTTTATAGGCAGTGACTGGTTATATGTCAGGCTGAGAAAGAGGCTAGATCAGAGCTAAACAAATCTGTGAATATCTCAGCAATACGTCTCTATTGCCTTCAATGCCAAACCAAATACTTTTGGGGATTCTACAGTTTCCTGAAGGCAGCTGAGGTGAAGCAGGCAAAGGACAGGAAGCTTCAAAAATACACAGATGGACACCAAGCTGGATTTTAAACATGATGCTGAATGTTGGAGGCAATGAGTTGTACTCATGTCATGCAGATTATTTCTGTCTGTGGCTGATCTATGCTGTAAGCAGTGTGATCAGTCTTCATTTTGGCTGCTGCAGCTTTCTGTAGGTGGTTACACTTTATTAACTGGCAGGATATCAGTGTATTTCCTTGGGAAGGAGTAGAGAAAATCAGTTGGCTTGTTGAAGATCCACAATGTCACCTGGTAGGAAAGCAGAAACGCCTCTCCTCTGCAGTGCTGGCAAAAAAAGGGTTGAGATCTTTACCCTCTGGTAACTGGCTGTCTCAGTATAGTGAGCTGGTATATTGATTTTCCTGCTTATCTTGCTGAATGGTCTAGTTTTATTATAAGCTTCTAAGTCTTACATCTACATACTTATGTCATTGTGTAGCTAGGGTTTGCACTCTATCATACATATCATCCCTCTGACTACTACCCATTGGTGTTCTTTCAGGTGGGCAGTGATGAGATTGCAACAAGTAGTTTGAGAGTAATGAAAAGGGATTTCAAGGGCTTGGGATAACTGGTTAAGGGATCTGGAGCACAAGTAGTGTTCTCCTCTATCCCACCAGTTGCAGGGAGATCTGAGGCGTTAAACAGAAAGAGCCAACAGATCAATGTCTGGCGCAGAGACTGGTGCCACAGGCAGGACTTTGGGTTTTTTAATCACAGATCAGTTTACAATTCACCAGCTGTGGCAAGTAAAGAGGGGGCATGTCTATCCCAAAAGGGGAAAAGGTTCCTGCGACAAGAATTAGCAGGGCTCATAGACAGGGCTTTAAACTATATTTGAAAGGGGGAGGGGGGAAAGGGGATAAAACACATCTCGCTAGCGATGAGCCTGGGGGTGGAGCGCCGACATGTGTGGGAAGATGTGCTAGTGAGACTCTTCAGAGTACAGGCCCAGTGGAGGTAGGGGATGTAGTTCCATGC
>NW_010176995.1:858-2645 GCF_000695765.1 Mesitornis unicolor | reverse complement strand
GTGCTCAGTGCCAAAACGTGGGTGCTTAGTGCCAAAAAAGGGAAGAGTGGGTGCTCAGTGTCAAAAAGGGGGGGCCTAGTGCCAAGAAATGGGTGCCCAGGGCCAAAAATGGGTGCTCAGTGACATAAAGGGGGGTCCCAATGACGAGAAATGGGTTCCCAGTGCTGAGAAATGGGTGCTCAGTGCCAAAAAGGGGTGCTCAGTGCCTAAAAGGGGGCACTCGGTGTCGAAAAGTGGGTGCTCAGTGTCAAAAAGTGGGTGCTCAGTGTCAAAAAGGGGGTTTCCAGTGCCGAGAAGTGGGTGCCCAGTGCTAAATGTGGGTGCTCAGAGACAAAAAATGGGCGCTTAGTGACAAGAAAGGGGGGTCCCAAAGGTGAGAAATGGGTTCCCAGTGCCAAAAAGGGGGTGCTCAGTGCCAAAACGTGGGTGCTTAGTGACAAAAATGGGTGCTCAGTGCCAAAAAGGGGTATTTGGTGCCAAAACATGGGTGCTCAGTGACAAAAAGTGGGTGCTTAGTAACAAAAAGAGGGGTCCCAATGGCGAGAAATGGGTTCCCAGTGCTGAGAAATGGGTGCTCAGTGCCAAAAAGGGGTGCTCGGCACTGAAAAGTGGGTGCTTGGTGCTGGAAAATGCGTGCTCGGCGCCAAAAAATGGGTTCCCAACGCTGAAAAGTGGTTGTTCAGTGATAAAAAATGGGTGCTCAGTGCCAAAAAGTGGGTGCTTAGTGACAAAAAGTGGGTTTCCAGTGCCAAGAAATGGGTGCTCAGTGTCAAAAAGTGGGTGCCTGGTGCTGAAAAGTGGGTGCTCAGAGAAGGGGGTTTCCAGTGCCGAGAAGTGGGTGCCCAGTGCTAAATGTGGGTGCTCAGAGACAAAAAATGGGCGCTTAGTGACAAGAAAGGGGGGTCCCAAAGGTGAGAAATGGGTTCCCAGTGCCAAAAAGGGGGTGCTCAGTGCCAAAACGTGGGTGCTTAGTGACAAAAATGGGTGCTCAGTGCCAAAAAGGGGTGTTTGGTGCCAAAAAAGGGGTGCCCAGTGCTGAAAAGTGGGTGCTCAGGGACAAAAAGGAGGTTCCCAATGCTGAGAAATGGGTGCTCAGTGACAAAAAAGGGGGTGCTCAGTGACAAAAAGTGGGTGCCCAATGGCAAGAAATGGGTTCCTAGTGCTGAGAAATGGGTGCTTAGTGCCAAAAAATGGGTGTCCAGTGCCTAAAAGGGGGCACTCGGTGTCGAAAAGTGGGTGCTCAGTGTCAAAAAGTGGGTGCCTGGTGCTGAAAAGTGGGTGCTCAGCAGCAAAAAGGGGGGCCTAGTGCCAAGAAATGGGTGCTCAGTGCCAAAAAAGGGTGCTCAGTGCCAAAAAGTGGGTTCTTAGTGACAAAAAAGGGGGTCCCAATGACGAGAAATGGGTTCCCAGTGCTGAGAAATGGGTGCTTAGTGGCAAAAATGGGTGCTCAGTGCCCAACAGGGGGCACTTGGTGTCGAAAAGTGGGTGCTCAGTGTCAAAAAGTGGCTGCTCAGTGTCAAAAAGGGGGTTTCCAGTGCCAAGAAATGGGTGCTCAGTGCTAAATGTGGGTGCTCAGAGACAAAAAGTGGGTGCTTAGTGACAAAAAATGGGTGTTCAGTGCCCAAAAGGGGGCACTCGGTGCCGAAGAGTGGGTGCTCAGTGTCAAAAAGGGGGGGCCTAGTGCCAAGAAATGGGTGCCCAGGGCCAAAAATGGGTGCTCAGTGACATAAAGGGGGGTCCCAATGGCAAGAAATGGGTTCCCAGTGCTGAGAAATGGGTGCTCAGTG
>NW_010176995.1:0-368 GCF_000695765.1 Mesitornis unicolor | reverse complement strand
TGAAAAGTGGGTGCCCAGCAGCAAAAAGGGGGGCCTAGTGCCAAGAAATGGGTGCTCAGGGCCAAAAAGGGGTTCCCAGTGCCCAGAAAGGGGGTGCTCTGGCACAGATCACACCCCTGTGTCACCTCTCCGTGTCACCTCCCTCAGGACCCCCCCCAACCATTTTTTTTGGGGGGACCCTCCCCATTATTTCCATTTCCTTCCCCCTGCGTCTCTCCGGGTGACATCAGGGACCCGTCCCCACCCAACCCCCCTGGGGTGTCTCCTTTTGGGGAGGGGGCCACAGGCCAAGGAGGTGACATCAGGGGACGCCCCCACTGATGTCACCTCATGTCCCATGTGTGTGTCCCCCCCACCAAAAAAGGCCA
>NW_010176994.1:0-1173 GCF_000695765.1 Mesitornis unicolor | reverse complement strand
GAGCAGAGATTCCCCTGCAGCCTATGGTGAACACCATGGTAAGGCAGGCTGTACCCCAGTGCAGCCCATAGAGGTTAATGGTGGAGCAGATATCCACCTGCAGCCCATGGAGGGACCCACATAAGAGCAAGTGGATGCCTGAAGGGGGCTGTGACCCTGTGGGAAGCCTGCACTGGACCCATGGAAGGGACTCATGCTGGGGCAGTTTGTGAAGAACTGCTGCCCATGGGAACGACTTGCGATGGAGATGTTCACAGAGGACTGTCTCCTGTGGGAGGGACCCCAGACTGGATCAGAGGAGGAGTTTGAGGAGTCCTCCCCTTGAGGAGAAAGGAGTGGTAGAAATAACATGTGATGAACGGACCACAATCTCCATTCCCCTTCCCCCTATGCTGCTGTGGGGTAGAAGGTAGAGAATCTGGGAGTGAAGTTAAGCCTGGGGAGAAGGGAGGATTGGAGATATGTTTTAAGATTTTTGTTTTATTTATTATTACCCTACTCAAATTTTATTGGCAATAAATTTAACTTCTCCGAGATGAGTCCATTTTGCCTGTGATCGTAATTAGTGAGTGATCTCCCTGTCCTTATCCTGATCCATAAACCTTTTGTCATATCTTCTTCCCATTCTGTCCAGAAGAGGGGAGTGATAGAGCAGCTTGGAGGGTGCCTGGTATTCAAGATCAATCTACCACAGAAGGATTGATGTAAATAGTCCCATCTTGCCTTCTTGCACTAACTGTGGTGCTGTAGCCAAACAGTCTGGAAGCCCAAGGACATCTGCTGCTTTCTAACCAAGTGAACAGCATTTTGAAGTCCCCTCTTTGCTTTGAAGCCTTACCTGGGAGAGTCTACAGTGAGGATCATTTGCCTTCTGAAGTTGAAACAGTTCTGTTACCCTGGGCTATAAATGTATCCAGCAACAAACTGAGCAAGAGAAGACCATTTCTCTGTAAGGGCTGCTTTGAAGCCTTGTGGAAAGAGAAGGGTTTTGTTGTTTTTTGTTTTTTTTTTCCTTTGAGGAAAATGGGTCCATAGTGAGTAATACGGGGAACAAGTAATTAATTTTCCAAAAAATTATCCATTTTGAGAATATTTACGCTAAAGAATAATTAAATCCAGAAGGAGAAACACTCAAAAATTTGACTTAATACTCATTTAAAATTTAATGAAAAT
>NW_010176993.1:27452-32463 GCF_000695765.1 Mesitornis unicolor | reverse complement strand
ACTTTTTTACTGTAAGGGTTACAGAGCGCTGATCAGGCTGCCCAGAGACGTTGTGGAGTCTCCTCTGGAGACATTCAAAACCCGCCTGGACGTGTGTGTTCCTGTGTGACCTGGTCTAGGTGATCCTGCTCTGACAGGGAGGTTGGACAAGATGATCTTTCGAGGTCCCTTCCAACTCCTAATATTCTCTAATTACTCTTGAAGTGTTTGCTGTGCAAACAGATAACTTAGAGCAAGAAAAAAAGCACCTGAGAATTCTTGTGTTAGACCTCTCAGGTATAGTTATGCACAAGGACTATCCAATAAACTGAGTAAGCCTTCCTCATTTTTTACATTTTTATACATCTGTTTTTTTCCTCTTCAAATGTAAAACTGTCTTTAACCTACTAACAAAATTTCAGAAACACTCACATTCTGCAATATCATTCTTCAGAAAGTAAAATATCTCTAATCAATGGTTCCCATTCTTACTTATTTACTTATGCTGCTAAGGAAGCCAAGCTCTGTTCAGAGAAACCTGCATGTAAAGCACGTTGAGCAAAAAATGACATATCTTAATAACCCTTGTCTTTTTTGGCATGTCTGCTATGCTCATTTTTTAAACAATTGCATACACGTCAATCAGCTTGATATGGCCATATCTATGCTTTTGCGGAGCTTCTCCCTGCTCTGTGATGACTGACTGCCTCTGATGTGTGCGTAGCGGAGAGCTGTGTTTTGAAAGTAAGCCACAAAGTGAGAGAAAAAAGAATCTACTTAGAGATTAGGAGTTAGTGTCCTAAAATTAATTAAAAAAAAAACAACAGAGAGAAAACGGAACTGAAACTCAGAAAAGATGGTGAAACACTAAATTTTGAACAGTGTCTAGGGCTACAGAATCAAAGGCAAAATTCTTGTCCTAGCTGCAGCAAATCCTGGATTTCACTGCTTTTCTATTCCTGATCAGAGTGTAGATGTTTTTCAGGAATAAAATCATGACTCCATGAATAGTCTGCTGTACTCTGTTGTATAAACTATGTCTTTCTGCTGCTTAAAAGGTTTCACTCATCATTCTGAATAAAATTAAGTTAAATGCTACAGACAAACCATTCTGTTACTAATGATTTGAAAGACAAGTAAGGTGTGTACCCAAGGTGCTATTTACATCATACCATTTACTTTTTGTTAATGATGATGATCACGTGTCAGAGTGGCTATCCACTATGATGTGATGTCCATTTTGTGTTAGGTATTTTGTTAATGGGGAAATAGCACTCAAAATCACCAAAAAAGAGTTTGCAATTTATGCTCCTGGCTAACAAAAGTCAAAGAAACTTCTTCTTTCTCTACTGAAAAAGCTCAGAAGAGAACAAAATAAATAGAAGAATTTGTAATAATAGGTCTAAAGAAAAATTACTTGAGTAAAGCATGAGAAGGGCAATGGTTTTTCCAATGGATAAATTGAAGATAGTAGAAAAGTTTGTGAAGAAAAGAAAAAAATTTATTTGGAGGGAAAATTTTTGAATGGTAAAGGGAGAGTGGAGGGAACCCAAAATAAACAACTACAGAAAGAAGGAAGTACAGGAAATAGAGCTGAACTGGAGAGGAATGCAAAGTGAGAGTGTCACTGAATTGAGAAGCAACTGTGAAAGACTCAGCGAAGGAAAGGGTTCAGGACTGAGGACAAAGGAAAGAAACATATTGGGGTTTCTGGAAAGGCAATGTAAGAGGAAATTAAAAGTGGCGGATGGAATAGGAGAGAATCAGGGTAAATCAAGTGTGAATGCTGGCTTGGAAGAATCCCGACAGGATGAATGGTTAGGGAGGTAAGGTATTTCTGAAGGGATGATTTTTAGGAAATAGCAATTCTGAGATAAAGTTAAGGAAGTAAAGTAGGAATATTGAAGAAATTCATCATCTTCAGATTCTTCTTTCACTTCTATCCTTTCTTCCTGCCACTTAGCATCATTTCCAGTTAAAAATCCTTTCACCAAAATCTCTCATATCCTTCCCTTTTTCTTTGTAAATCACAATCAATCGTCTCTCTTCCCACCATCTCTCTCCTTCACCTCCTGTCAGTTGATGAGGACAGTTTGTCCAGCCCTTTACATGTCGTCCTGTGTTGAGAACCAACATATTGCACCTCTTCTTTGTATCACCTCATGAAAAAGGAAAATGTAGCCTTCCCAGCCATATGCTCTGCCATGAAAACTACCTGGTATGGTAGAAGAAAGAGACAACCCATGGCCATGTTCCTCTTTACTCAGCACAGCAACTAGCAGTACTACTCCCTTCGAGAGCTTTCTAAATAATGCTCTCAAACTCAGAGAGACAAGAGAGCAAAGCAACAATCAGATTATAATAAGCATCATTCACTTTAGTCTGCACACAGTTAAGTGCAGAAAGCTGAAGGGGGAGGTTTAACAGTGGAAGAACACTTTCTCCTGCACCATCACTGTGTTCCTGCTAAAGAAAAACCCCTCTAGCTTCCTCACCTACTTCCTAGTCTTCCCCTGTGATCCTAGAGCCTTCACAACATATAAACTGTGAACTGAAATGAAAAGGATCTCTTACCTCACCCCATTTGCCATTTCAATTTACTGACATTTTCTGCTTAAGGTTACACCAAATCATTTGCTTCACATTTACATAACTGTGGTTAATATTTGAAGCTAAAAATAAAGATATCAAACATATGCTGGAAGTAAAGGAACAAAGTTAACAGTTTTTTATTGCATATACAGAAAGAGAGAACATTTTACTCAGTGTATTTTACATGTATAAGTTACAGAGTCAGACTGGTAGAAACAATATCGTACACAAGCAAAACCCGTGGATTTTTAGGTTTCACTGTTTGTTTTCAGTCAGTCAAAGTAAATTACTAGTGGCTTAAGCTCAACTGGACATTTCATGAAATGTTTCTGAAATATGTGGAAAAAGAAGCCTGAAACAAGCTAACCAATAAAACGGAGTTGAAACAGAGACTGCGGACAACTGAGAGTATTTTTAAACTCCTTACCACAGCCTAAATTCCATTAGCATGAGACTTGGAAGGACACATCTGTTATTCTTTAAGGAACTAAAGCAGTTGGCCAGCCTCCTAGCTCTTGAACAAAGTGTTCAGGGCTCACATGGCAACACTGTGCTGCATATAATGAATTTGTTTAATTTAATTTTTTTCTAAAGGATAAAAGAAAGGAAGGACTAATGATTGAGAAGCATCTGTGAAGGATCTGCTATACCTTGGGTTTTGGTTTTTTTTTTAATCTGTCTTCATATGTTGGTTCATCCATCATGTAGAGTTACTGAAAGCAGCACGAACATGTGGAAGTACTGCAGTCCAATGTCTGGAGATCAGTCTAGTTTCCTGTTTTACTGTCTTGAACATGAATGGAGAGTTTACAGAATAGTTGTGAAGAAAGCTCTGTTTGAGTTCAGACTATTCATGACAAACGGATTCAAAATATTGCTCAACTTTTTTTTTTCTGAATAATCTTTCCATAGGAGTGCAAATGGGTATTGAAAAGGAGAATGCCAGCTTCTCTGCATGAGATTTTGGTGTAAAAATCTGAGTCTAAAGATTTAATAAAATACAGATTCAGGAGACCAGGAAGGGGAAAGTGAAGGGTGGAAGATAGACTAAGGGAGTAGTATCATCTGTAGAGACAAAATGGCAGTTGAGTGAAACAGATGCACTTGCTAGCTGATAGAGTTAGTAGGCAAAGCAAATCGACAGAGACAAACCAAAAGTTTGCATTTTTTAGGCTTCTTTTTCTTTGAACAGTTGTACAACTAGGTCTATTGAAGATACCAGGTTTCTGTTTCTAAAGACTTCTCTTTGCATCTGTCTTTGAATTCTTTCTCAAAGAGAAAAAAAATAAAAATAATAGAAATGTGGAAGAACTTAAGCTGTTAGCAGCTCTACAAGGAGAGCAGTAAGTAAGAAAGACTTGGAAGGGCCCATAGTAACCTGGCTGACAAACTCTTGATGGGAGATTGTCTTTGTGTTGGGTCACTCTTTGCCTAGGGGAGCTAGAGGTAGTGGTATTTTACGGTTTTGTTTCCTTCATTCAAAGGTCTTCAAAAAACACAAGTGTTGCTCTCTGGCCAGCCAAGTTCCAGATGCCTTGTAATATATGCTGGTCACAGAAATATTTCAAATACTACTTCAAGTAAAACCCTCTAATTATAAAAAAGCACTATAATCATATATCTAGGAACATATGTTTAAACTAGCTTCATCTATTTTAAGCAGAACAAAAGCCAACTGAAAAGTTTCAAGGGAGATTACACCATTTTGAATGAAGGCACTAACAGGGTTTTTTGGGTAAGAACCCTGTGATCTAAAGCTGAAAATGAAAATAAATACTTTATGGAAAAATGAGATTTCAGCATGTATGGCCTTAAGGATGATTGCCAGAAGATCTTTTCCACTTATGCCAACTCTGTCAGTGATTTGCTGTATAATCTGAATTTAAGAGGGATAAAGTTTCTAGGAACAAATGATTTGCAGTAAGCTAAATGAGGTTGAAAAAATTGGACAAACTTGCAGGCCTCTCAAGCCTTTCAGTTACTGAATAGCCCTGTCCCGCTTTTGTCTGTCTGTAACTTAATATGCAAGTTGATCCAACTTAATATACTGGCTGATCCATCTGAGTTCTGCCGCTGAGAAACACAACCACACTTGTGTGCTCCTGGGAAGCCTTTTAGCACCAGTTCATCGGGGTACCAAAATATGTCAGGCTTCATGCTCACAACTGATTCTGATTGAAGGAATTGTGGCCCCATGCTCAGAGTAATCCCATGCATGAAAGCGTGCAAGCTCTAATTTCAGAGTGCAGCCTCAACGTGGCACAGATGTAAGCCCGCCTTCAAGCCCACAGCTCTGTCCAGGCAGTTACAGTCAGCACCATTCACTTTCCATAACATTTCTCTGCACTAGTACACAAGATGTCTTTAACGGTACATCAGGGAAAAGTGAATAAACAGCATGGATTTCATTTCACCTCCTGCTTTTACAAGTGGAAGAATA
>NW_010176993.1:18516-27421 GCF_000695765.1 Mesitornis unicolor | reverse complement strand
GTAGGGAAAAAGCTTGAGAACCTTTGAATCATTTCATTACTACACAGAAGATTTTACTGTTTAGAAGAAGATGAAGAAGCACTAGCTCAAAATATAGAATGATTGAGAGGTCAGCAGAACTGTTGATGGTTCACAGCATAACTACTTGCTGAACAGTAGGAGGAGATTGAAATTAATGACATTAATGTATTTTTCATCTTCAAACTCATCTTCTGGGCCTCATGGAGGAACAGAAATTGTGCCACTGATGACAAAATAGCACCAACCTAATAATATATTCTCTCTTGTATTTGCTTCCTCCATCTGCTCGCATTTCCTGGGTGACAGGTTCATCTCTGCAATGTTTGGTTGAAGATTCAACCAGATTGCAAGCCTCTTGCAACATTCATTTTCAGCAGTAGACAGAAATTCTGAGTAATTTGCTGTGACTTTCATGCGTTATTGTTGACCTCAGCAACAGCAAAAATGAGCTCTGTTAGCATTACTTGAAGTGTGCCCTGTCCTTTTTTCTCAACAGCAGAGAGGAGGCTGTGTTCAAAAACCCACTAATCTAGGAGAGAGGTCTTTCTCTTGTCCTCAAGTCTGTGGACTCCCACATAGCCTGAGTGTGCTTTCTTGACATCATATTAGTGTGCCATCATGAAAGAGAAGGTTTGTTTCATTGGCTTCCCTTTTAGAGAGAGACTATTCCCTTGTTCTTCAAAAAAAATTTTGACATCAACATTTTTGAGATTTTCCATTTTGCATTTAAACTAAGATGTTTATAAGTGGTATCTCCTGAAGGTCATGTTTTATCCTAACATAGTTCCCATGGGTTTTGACCAGAGAATTTGACTTGGGTCTGAGAAATAATTGGCAAAGCAGAAGGAAATTGAGAGTGTGATACAGAGAAGATAGGGTCTGAGATAATTAGGTAATCATATACAGGATTTAGTATTTTCCAGTAAGTCCATGGAGACTACTGAATCAAGATCTCATTCCCTAATTCATATTTATGTGTTTAAATAAAATGTAAAAGCACAACAGGGGAGCTGAACTCTGCAACTCGGGCCGTCATTTGAGTTGTGAGAGAACAGGCAGGAATTTGAAATTGTCTTCCACACACCAATTGTATCCTTCAATCACTGGGTTACTGGTTATTTTGACATAATCTTGACTACTTTAGCAAAAAAACTTCTTCCTGAAGTATTTAATTATTTCTCATTGACATTGTTTTAGTCGTATTGGATTTGAGAAACTGGCATTTTCCCAATGCAGAGAAGTTTGCTATCAGCTATGGTTATCATGAACCCTCTGTAGCACTTCATTACTCCACTGGTTTGTTTGCACCCTAGTAGATGAAGCGTGGGTCTGAAGTTGAGGACCACTTTTCTGCTTCTTCCTTCTCTTCCTTTGCTTTCCCCAAGACAGATACAGAGACTTCCCTGCTTTACAAAGTGCCTTGACATGTGTTGCTGGTAATATCTCCATGAAGGTTAGCTTCGCAGCCAGTCTTCTCTCCCCATTGGTTTGATCCATACCATTGTTTGCATAGACATAAAGTTTTTTTGGGCTCCCAACCATTCATACAAGGCTTCTTAATTAATTCAAAGTCACTTAATTCTTATATTATCAAGTAATTTTGTCTCACACTGCCAAAGAAATTTGATTACACGTCTAAAATTGTTTTTCAGAAACTAACCTCTGTGTTTATAGCAAATCAAAGCAGAATATAATCAACTCAGTTTGTTTTTGACAGATGTTTAAAGCAATTTTATGCTACATAGCTTCCTTGCATCTGCTTTCTGCAGTGCCAGGTTACATTAGTTACAATTTAGGCTCACCAAATATGGCGTGCATTGTTCACCATTCAATAAAGCTCTTCTATACGCTATTATTCCTTTACTTCTAGCATCTGTGTTGTGAATTTAATGCTTGCAAAATGTGGTGCTCTTTCAGAAACGAAAAGCTAAGTCCTCTGTTTATAAACTGGGAAAAGCACACAAACTTCCTCTACCGCCTTACTAAAGTCCCCTAACACTAATGCAGCTCCAGATGCAAAAGTAAAATATCCATTAGTATACACTTAGCTTTAAACAAGTGCCTTGCCCTATTAAATGTCTTGAAATCAATTATACTAATTCTGCTCTAAACAGTTGAACTGTTCTTTCAAACTGGTGCTCTACTGCCCACTCCTGGACATAGGCAAGTAATTCATCCTCAAAAAATTCTGTCTGTGTCTTACCTCCTGAGAACTTGGAGTTCTCTCAGAGTTGACTCTGAGGCAGGCAGTTGTTTCACCAAGAGCCATAGTTCTCTGGAAAATGATGATCTGCATTCAAAACCATTCTGTAATGGATTTGAGCCTTTTTTTCTGAAAGGCTCTGTATTTCCCCACTGACTGGAGAACGTCCCTTTTCCTCCTTACTATTGGCCATAAAATGAATTTCAACATTCATGCTCTTCATTGGACTACAAGTAACATGAAAGGAAAATATATAGCATGCATTAAGTCTACTAATCACCCTAGCAAAAATGTTTTTCTTCTCAGGCTTAAATGTCAAACAATTAACCGTACCATGAAGAAAAAACCTCTAAGAAATTAAACTTCGGTTATTTATTTATATATATATATACAAATTTTTTAATATAAAATAGAATAGCTTGAAAGGGAATGGAAACATGATTAGTGTCCTTAACATACTATTTAAATAATTCACTGCCCTTTGTGGGAATAAAGGTTATTTGAAACAGATGCTGTAATGCATTTATGCCCGTCATTGCTTTGGAGTCATCTGTAAGTTGATAGTGTTTGGGTTTTAGGCCTAAAGCAGTTCTTGACATTATTTCTCCCTCTCCCTTATGACACTTCAAAGGAATGCTGACAATTACCACTTTGGGTTATCACCGTGGGTTGATAAACTATGAAAATATTTATTAAAAATGAAAACATAAAAAAATAAATTTGTGACTATATCAAAGGGAAATTTTTCAGAATGATAGACTCCAATGCACAGTGAAACCTGTAACAGCCTACCCCTGTAATGCAAGAGAAGAAGAAATCTCACAAATTCAGGGAAGTCATGAAGAATCATAAACAGCTTTGGCTCTACTATTCCTGCTCTTGCAGCTAGTTACACTCTTTGCAAATGCCAAGTGCTAGATATACT
This sequence comes from Mesitornis unicolor, assembly GCF_000695765.1. NCBI lineage: Eukaryota > Metazoa > Chordata > Aves > Mesitornithiformes > Mesitornithidae > Mesitornis > Mesitornis unicolor. The sequence goes on along the minus strand of NW_010176993.1, from coordinate 24,272 downwards.
CTGAAGTCTCACTAGCTTGGGGACAGTGTATTTGCCCCAGGGGTACACCAGTTAATTCTCAGCTTTCTCTCTGTCTCTGTTTAAGACATTCTTAATAAATTTCTCCAAGACAAATCCATGATGGAGTCAGCATTCCCAAAGAGGTATAGATGCACACTCGCTGTTGATATGTTTGTATTTCTCATTGTAGACATGTCCTTGGAGTTCCTTGGTGACAAATCCTTTCTGTCTTTTCATGGTCCCTCTCCCTCGCTTCAAAGACATCCACAGATTATTTTTTTCTTTAGTATCCAAGGTTTTAACAGAGATATTGGCAGTAACTGGGAATTGTTTCTGATAGTATCAGCAGCAAGCATGCACATCTGGGAGAACTGCTCATGTGATTTGTATAGGACCTATTTCCCTAGAAAAGCTCTACAATCCTAGCACTGCACAGCACTGGCACACACCACAGGCATGAATATGCAACAGCAGTATTATTCAAGAATCACAGTTAATGGTAATAGCCTTTTTTTCTCCCCAAATTAATCAGAAAATATGTAACTCAGCATATTTAAATAATACATTGAAATCAGAGCACAGCATGAATAATATTTAAATTAAATCTGACAACATAAGAAATATAAAAAAGAGTATTCACAGTAATGGAAATAAGGACTTTTTGAAAACCATATTTTCTGAAGGAGGAAATAATTAAAAGACCTACTTCAATAAGATAATTTATGGAATCACCATATCAGCATATAAAAGGTGTAGTTATGCTAAATGAGGCCTCCATAAAATGAAAAGGAGAATAAATGAAAGCAAGATGGATACATATTGCTTTGTAAGAAGGCATAGAAACTAAAACAGAAAGACTGTTCTCATGAAAGATGTCTCATTTCTTGCAGCTAAAACCCGTGTGTCACTAACAGCACTATAAAGAAAAATAGCTTTTTAAAAATATGTTTGTATAAATTTAAGCACATCTCCAACCAAGCAGCCAGACAACAACAATCTCAAGTTCACATTTCTGAATGGTGGAGATCACAATGGGAGGGTACATAAAAGCAAAATGCTTGAAAAATGCTCCTGTTCCATGACAGTAACTTGCTTTGGGTCAGAGACAAGAAGTGTACTTAGGAGAAGATACTTGTTTGTTCTATGTTTCAGTGCTGCCATTGTAATATACTCAAAATGCCCAGATTTTGCACGTGGCAAGCCAAATTCTAGACTGCAAGGGAAGTGCAGTGGACCAGAGCCTCAGTCAGCTCAATTTTAATATCATTTAATGCCTTAAAAGCCTAGATGCCAGTGCCCTCCCTCTCTCTCTCCTGATGTGATGTAGCCAGTTACGTCTTGTATTTAACTGAACAACATAGTCTTGGAGCAACACTGTTTTACTTTGCTGTATAAAAAGAATCCTTTACATCACTGCCAGCTGATCGAGAGTATCTGCCTCCAATTTAGCTGTTTATCAGTGGTGTTCCTGTGCAGAGCTCCTCAGTGGTTTAGTGTGTTTCAATACCCTGTGTGTCTTCTGGCACTGCACACAGGGAGTTTTGAAAAGCCCTTTCTTGTGTACATATTCATACTCAAATTCTCCATCATCTGCTGTAATAGAAATGTGTCTTTTTGGCAGTTAGCAGTCATTCTGAGTGGTGACTGATTCCTTCCATTCTGCTGTTCAAGCTAACATAAATATCAAGATGTGACAGTAGGGATGAGGAAGGTGTCACCACAGCTTCATTCTGGCACATGAGAGGGCGGTGGTGAAGTAATAGTGCTTTCGCTCCAATACAGGCTGTTCAATTAAACCAGTTGCTGATTGTAGACAAAGGCACTCTGAACTCACAGATGGGAATAACGCCATCCTCGCAGATGGGCAGGAGCATCCAGCACCAAGGAACATTTTACTACCACTGAATATCTGTGTTGATGCCTGGCCAGAAATGTCAAAAAAACAGGTGTTGATCCTAATCTTCTATGCCCACAATATCAGAGAATGCACCACCAGTCATTAATCCAACACTCGTTTGGGTTTCAGAAGTCCCCTGGGAAAAATAAGGACAATTTAATGAGCAGATTTAAAATAAACTGAGTGTTTTGAAATGTACTTCTACATTTAAGAATCTTAGAAGAGAAAAATCCTTTTAAATCTGATCTCAGTGACATTTTCTTGATTTCATGAGAATATAAAAATAATCTTTCAGGAAAACAATAGTCCTCTTGAAGGCAATGATCTTAATTCCTACTGTAGGATCCTGGATAATTTAAAGGAAACAGAGACTACATATCATCAGAGGTAACTCTGCTTTTACCACTACTGGATTTACGAATTTAATCATGCTGTAGAAGACACTGAAAAAGAAAGGAATATGTTGGAAAGAGAGGCATGAAAAGAAAGGCAGGACTTAATGATGTTGCCTTTTAAGGGAGTGGTTAAGATATCTGCAAAATCACAGATTTGCTTGACAGCATTGCTATTATGGGGTAGTGCAGCTTGGAGCTCTGTTCTGAAGACTGCACATCTCTAGTATCATCATATTTTCAACTGCTTTAAAAGGCATAGGCAGTTCGGGGCTCTTTGTCTTGTTTGAGTCCCTCTTCATCTTCACCTACCTCATGAACACCTGCTCAGCAAAAGGTGAAGGGGCTCACAGTAATATGAGCACTGTGGGAAAAGGGTCCTAATTGTTGGGTTCCTTAAAGTGAGAAAAGAAGGACAAGAAAAAAGGCAGAAACTGAAAGGTATAAAAAGTATGAAGGAATAAAGAGAAGTTGAAAATGTATAAGTGGTGCATAGGAAAAAGCTTGAGAACCTTTGAATAATTTCATTACTACACAGGGGATTTTATTGTTTAAAAGGAGATTAATAAGCACTTGCTCAAAACATAGAATGATTCACCCGTGAGGTCAGCAGACCTGGTGGTGCTGCACAGCATAACTAGGTGCCGAACAGTAGAAGGAAAATGAATTGAATGCCATGAATGTGTCTTTCATATTCAAACTAATCTTCTGGCCTCATGGAAGAACAGAAATTGTGCCACTGATGACAAAATAGCACCAAGCTGGTAATATTTCCCCTCTTGGAATTACTTCCTCTATCTGCTTCCATTTCCTGGGTGATAGGTTCATCTCAGCAATGTTTGGTTGAAGGTCCATCCAGACTGCCTTCATGTGTGAATGCTGCCCTCTGCAGCAGCAAAAATGCCTGCTCTGTAGCATCATGTGAACTGCGCCTTGTCCTTTTTGCTCAACAGCAGAGAGAGAGGAGTCTGCGTTCTAAGAGCCATTAATTTAGAGGAGAGCTCTTTCTCTTGTCCTCAAGCCTGTAGACACTCACATAACATGAGCATTCTCTCTTGACACCATGTTAGTGTGCCATCAAGAAAAAGCAGGCTTGTTTGCCTGGCTTCCCCTTTAGAAAAAGACTACTCTCCCATTCTTCAAAAGATACTTTGCTTTGTGGACGAAGGAAATGGTATTTAGGAAATGTGAAAGTTAATGGACAAGAAAGGAAAAATAGGAGAGTGTGATTTTTTTTGGAGGAAAAAAAGGCAGTGGCTTTTACCCCACTATATCTAGTCTTTTAAATCTCACATCATGTCACTCACTGTGAGGTTTACTTTCTTCTGCCTAGATACGAAAGTGAACGAGACCTAATTCTGCAGAAGAGAAGGAAAAAGTAACCAGTTCTGTTAGCTTTGTGTTTGTGGACAGTATCTGCCTTATTTTACAATTCAGATGTATAAAATCTTTAATGGCTATATCAGCCTTGTATGGACACTGACTTACTTGGGTTTACTCTAAATTAATGAGTGGTAAAGCATTGGAACAGGCTGCCCAGGGATGTGGTGGAATGCCCATCCCTAGAGGTGTTCAAAAAATGTGTGGATGTGACGCGTCAGGACATGGTGTAGTGGGAATGATAGTGTTGGGTTGAAGTTTAGACTTGATCCTAAAGGTCTCTTCCAACCTTAATGATTCTATGAGTCTGTGATACTTCTATACTTTGCAGATCTAAAGAAACACACTGTGTCTCTTTCTTCCACCATGTTTATAACTGTGGGCCCAACCCCTGTCTTTGTGGTTTGATCTTGTGGACACGCAAACGCTACGAGTGGTTACAAAAGCTCTACGGTACCTAAAATTAGTTACTTTGGTTTGAGTGGACTCCTTACAAGTTTTCATGCTGACCTGTATCTAAAGGAGGAAGAAAATGCATAGTTTTGAAATTTTGGAAAGTCTTAGCCATTTGAGTTCTTAATTCTGTACAGAATTCACAGATAGCAAGAGGGATTACAGTACATGTTCTTCTAGGCATAAATAAGGTATCAGTTGTAAACTGCCAGTGCTTGTAAGGAGATATAATCAGTCTCCTGCCAGTTTCTTTGAACAGAAGTTCAACATTTGCTTCCTGCTAGTAAACACTCTTTGCTTGCCAGTTTTCATATCAATGAAAATCCCCCTAAGGCAAACAAACTTATTGACAAACTGCCCAAGGGTTTGGATTCAGTACTTGGTATAGCAAATGTCTTTGTTTTGGACACTGGATAAGATATTAGCTGCTTAAGCAGAAACCTGAGATGCAGTGAATTTTTCTAACAATTCTCTGAAAATATTTTATTTCTATCTACAACTGTTTAATTCACAGAAAAATGGTATTTGGATATGGTATGGGAAGACAAAGTTTGTTTCAAAATGGAAATTCAACATGTTGCGTACAAAGGGAAAAAATGGTCAATTTGTTTTTATCTAAATACTTTCAATTTTGAAAACAAGGTTTTTCATTTTTCTATCATAAACACAAACCAAGAAGTATTTGATAAAAGAAAAGCTATAAGAAATATATCGTTTGGGGAAAAAAATCATAATCCATCCAAAGGCAAATTATGAAAAGACAAAGGTTTGTTAAAGAAATTGAATCAACAGTGATATAGATGTTTTGGAAAACCATTGTTATTTGAAGGACAGAAGAATCACACTACTTATGCAGGCCTCTTTCTTTGTGCAGCAACTGTTCTTTTCCTCCTGTATTTTGAAAATATAAATGCTGTTAAGTTGACTAATCAAGCTTTATAACATGCTTAAATGTTTTTATTAACTTTTTCATGGAAGTGGACATTATAATTAAACAACAGCAGTTATAACTGTAAAACAGTAGTTTTCCATGAAATGTTTTACATAAGAATAATTCTTTCATCTTATTTCACAATTGTATCCTTACCCATTCAACTTTCAACTCTGTCATTACAATTGCCATGTGATAAAAATTAGGAACCATGTCATCTTCCTGTACTGAGAGATGATTACATCTCTGTGGGTGTGATTCTTGTCAGCTAACTCCAGCTAAATCAGTTTAATTCTGGCATAAAACACCTATCTTAGCATTGCCTGTGTTCAGTAAAGAAACATGGATTAAGTTTGTCTTGCACACTTATTTCGGGTCATCTTTTAAAAGTGATTTTTTTTTCCTGCCATAATCTATTGAAGGAGGTTATATCAATTAACTTTTGTATGCTCTGTTTTTTAGATGGTTTGAGTTAGATGCGAACAGTTCAACTGTGAATGTGCAACAGGTAGATCACAAAAAGATTCTGAGTATGCACATGCAAATGTTCTCCCCAAAATAGAGACTGCAAACACAACAGGAATGATGGCTCAAATTGGAGTTGGTTTTGCTCTAGATATTGCAAATAGTAATAGAATAAATGTTCTTGATTTGAAGATTTAATAGAACAGGCTAACCAGCCTAAACCAGAGAAAGACTAGGG